>NC_045558.1:44426812-44610604 GCF_009769535.1 Thamnophis elegans
AGATTCCAGCCTTTAGTTTGGGAGCAGTGCTAGAGAACCAGCTAGCGCAGGGACAGTGGACAGAGGCCGACCTCCTTCACAACATAAATTGGGAAGAGCTCAAGGTGGCTTGCCTAGCACTACTCCACTTCAAAACCCGGCTCAAGGGCCAACATGTGCTCCTACTCACAGACAACGTGGCGGCAAAAGCCCATGTAAACCAGCAAGGGAGCACACAAAGTTCCTAAGAGTCGAGGCCCTCAGACTAGGCACGTGGGCAGAGAGACTCCTGGGATCAATTGTGGCAGAGCACATCTTGGGAATGGGGAACATGCAGGCCGATTGGCTAAGCAGGGCCACCATGGACCATGAGGAGTGGCAGTTGCAACCCGAACTGTTCCAGAAGATTTGGCATCGCTTCAGGACGCCAGTGGTCGACCTTTTTGCCACACCGGCAAACATCCAGCTTCCGTGATTTGTTTCCCGATTCCCATGGAGCAGAGGCACTTAAAAGGCGGATCCTGGGGATGGCCAACATCTCAGACAGGGTAATTGGGACCATTAAGGCATCCAGACCCTCAACAACGCGTATCTACAGTGCGACCTTGTTGGCGTTTGCTAGATGGTGCAGGGCAAAGATCATCGATCCCGTATGGGCATCCCACCGCAGGTCCTAGAGTTCCTCCAGAACACTTGGAACGAGGCTTAGCACACAATAACCTAAGGTGTCAGGTGGCTGCCATTTCCATGGCCCTGGGGGATCGTCATTACCCTATCTTAGCCCACCAGCCGATCACCCAGCATTTTCTTAAACGGGCCTGCAACCTGGGGCCCCCAGTGGTTCACAGTTTTCCCTCATGGGATCTTCCCACAGCTCTCCCGGTCCTAGTGGGCGAACCATTTAAGCCAATTAGGACCGTCTCTCTCCAGTTCCTAATGTGGCGGTTACCTCCACCAGGCACATTTTGGAACTCGGAGCTCTGTCATCTCATGCTGACCTATGCACCTTTAACAAAAACAGAGTGGTCCTTCGATTAGACCCAACCTTTCTCCCAAAGGTCAACTCTCTCTTCCACAGATCACAGGAGGTAGTCATCCCAGACTTCTGTCCTGGGCCAACAGGGGAGTGAGAGTGTCAATGGCATAGATTGGATGTTCGTAGGAACCTACGGATCTACCTAAAGAGGACAGCCCCCTTCCATAGGTTGGAGGCTCTCTTCATTTCCTTTCAGCCTTCCTCCAGGGGTGCTAGAGTGTCCCCTGCCACGATCGGGAGGTGGTTGATAAGGGCTATTGTAAAGACCTACGAGGCGTAACATCTACCAGTCCCAGAAGGAATTACTGCACATTCCACGAGAAGTGCAGCTATCTCTGCAGCCTGGAGCACTAGTGCACCTATAGAGGACATCTGCAGAGCGGCAGCCTTGTCCTCGCCGTCTCCTTGTATTCAACACTATCAGCTGGACGCTTTTGCGTCCGCTGATGCATCTTTCGGCCACAGAGTGCTTCAACAAGTCGTAGACTCACCTAGACGGAAGAACAGTCTTAGTGGCCCACGTTAACTCTGGTACATCCCATTCCTGAACCATCCCGTTGTATTCATAGGGAACATACGTTGACTTACATGAACGTTGATTCTCATGGAACAGCAGGATGGCTCAGGTTCGCCCGCCCCCCCAGTAGTTGCAGCTGGCTATTAGCTAGTGTGAGAGGAGACAGGGCTCCCTTGTTTGTCTTCCCTTATTTGTTTCAGATCCTGAAAGCTATGACCTCGTTAAACTGGGCCAAGGATGAGGAGAGTCATAGGCGTGGCTTCTGAATTATTGACTCAGTCTCTCGACCAATCAGGCTATGACCATCCTGCTGTTCCATGAGAATCAACGTTCATGTAAGACAATGTACGTTTTCAACCAATCATATTTTTATGGTGTGATTTGAATTCTCTAAAGACACTATAGTTGATTATTGGACTATAACAATTTATTTCAATCTTATAGTTTAATTTTGTATAATATGTGAATTGTTTTTATTCCTACAGTCAAACAAGCAAGCCATAATAATAAAATTTCAATATTCTAATGTCTTAATATCCTAACATTTCATATATTGATTCTCTTCTGGGGAATATTATGAGAAAGAGTGTAAGTGGAAAGATACAAGAAATGTCCAAAATCTAAAATGAAAAAGTTCCAATAATAATATGGAAAGCATTGAATGAAAACTTTGAAGAGCATGATGGATTTGTTTATGGGTTGGATTAGTGTACTGTCTAAATAATGCATACCATGTTGTAGTAAATCTCATTCTTATAAAAGTGCTTTCAAATTATATCCAATGATACAGGCACAAATCAGTCTGTCTTAAGAATGTTATGCTGTTATTAAGAACAAAATACTGCAAAGCATAAGGCTCAGAGCAAAACACTTTGGCAAAGATAAAAATCGTATTTTTTTGTGAACATCAGATTATTTGTGGAAAGGGGAACAGTGGTAGTAATTACATCTAACTTGTTATCAGCATTATTTCTAGTACAAATCTATTTTTTTAACTGATGGATTTCACATTACTAGTTTGTTATATATAAAAGTTAATGTTTGAATAACCATGTCTCCTAAAGTTAATAAGTAAAGTATTTCAAATAGCAGGTGTTTTTGAGTGATGGTTAGCTGAAACACAGGCCATTTTATGAAAACTTTCATGTTAAGTTACAACCACAATTCATCCCAAAATTTCCAAGTAAGGCAGTTATTGAATTTTGGCCCACTTTACAATCTTTCTTTCCACAGTTGTTAGGGGAATCACTGCAGTTAAATTAGTAATATGGTTGTTAAGTGAATCTGGATTCCCCATTGACTGCTTGTCAGAAGGTCTCGACATGACCCAGGCGGCTGCAACTATCATAAATATATTCCATACATTTACATACATGTCCAAATTTTGATCATATGACCATGGGGTTGCTGCAACAGTCATATCAAAGTGGTCATAAGTCACTTTTCAGTGCCTTTTAATTTCAAACTATCACCAAGAAAAGTCAAAGACTACCTGTATTAGCCTATATGGAATTGTATTTGATATTTCTTGTCTATATCTTCTACAGATAAAATCAGAAAGAAAACATTTTCTCTTGATTTCCATAAAATAAAAGTTGGGATAGAGTCAAATGAAAAAGCAAACAAGTAATGATTCTTCATACTTCTGGGGCTAAATCCATTGAAGCAATCAGAGTGTCCACATGGAGGAAATAGAGGCAGAATTGCCTCCATGGAATACAACTTAGATATCATTCATATGGAAAGAAAGCTTTATAATTTCTACATTTATATGCTGCACAACTACTAGAGGCTATGGATAGTTAATTTTTAAGAAAACTACACAAAAAAACAGAACAAAGGTGATTGAGAGTATGTGTATGTGTTAACCTTAGCAGAAAAAAGGTACCAAACCATATTATATTATCAAAAGATGTTAAAAAGGTTTTATTAAAAAGCTAGATTTTGCCATAGTATAATCTATAGAACCAAAATAGTAAATTGAACTGTCTGTATCTAACTTACTACTATATAATATGCAAACTGGAATACAAAACTTTGAATATTTTTTCAGGCCTATTATTTAAGTAAAAGATTGCAGCTGACCTGGAAGGATTAATCCTCAATTGGCTTGGTAATTAAATTAATTAGAATATAACTTCTACTTTTCTAGCCTTTTATGGCCGAGGCAAATATTTCAAAATTAATGTAGAAATGGCTTACTATAAGCCTGCTAGTTACCCGAAATGTGCAAGTCCAGGAAATTACATGTATCAATGTTAAAAACCTGGGCTAAAAAGTTAAAATGATCACAATATTTACTTCCTGATGAAATCTCAAGGAAATCTACTGAAGATTTCATTTTAGTAACTTCTACTTGCAATAGAAAACTTGGGGGGGGGGTGAGTGTGGATGGAGGAAGTGGGTTAAGAAAAAACCATAAAATAGAAAGTGAAAGAAGAGGAAAGCATTAAATGAGCAAAGTAAGAGGCAAATTTAAAATTACTTTTTTACTTTCCCTCATTCAACTAATATTTGCAAAGAAGTTTGCTCTTATTTAAAGTAGATCTGTACTATATATGGTACTGCCTGAATAAATCAGTATTATGGCAGATCAAATTCACCAAGCTCAAGATTGACTCAGCCTTCCATCCTTCCAAGGTGGGTAAAATGAGTACCCAAATTGTTGGGGGCAATATGCTGACTCTGTAAACTGCTTAGAGAGTGCTGGAAAGCACTGTGAAGCAGTATATAAATCTAAGAGCTATTGCTATTATAAGAAAAAAGAAATGATTTCAACATCAGAGAGAAATGTAAAATGGTGTAGATAGTCAGACATATAATATTCTCAGATATATGAGAGTTGGACAACATACTGTCTCATAAAATGTTTAATACAAAATTTTATCACAATTTAGCTGCAGTAATTGCAGTTTCCTCTCCAAATGTTCTTGGTGCCTTGACCCAGGATTATTGATGAAATTTGTTGAAAATTAGTCCTATAACGTGTCATATTTCTGGATAAAGTACTAATATATTAAATATTTTATCTTAGAGCAGATGTAAAATTGACTCTTGGCTAATCATAACTTGGCAACAAGCTTTATGAATGCATACGTGTTGCCTCTTTTTATCATCCTAAAATTATACACGTTTTATGTTAAATATATACACAAAAGCAGTTTTTTCGAAATCCATGAATAGAATCTGAAATTAAGACAAAGACATATGATAAAAAAGATTTTCTGCAAAGCAAATATCTTACATAAAATCATGTGTAAGGAGTGGATGTACAAGTCATTTTCAGAGAAGGACTAAAAGGTGTGTCTGATGGCGATCCTTTTTCAAGAGGCAACTAGACTTTCTGTTTTTTCTTTGAAGACGTTTTACTTCTCATCCAAGAAACTTCTTCAGCTCTGACTGGATAGTGGAGTTTGGACATAGACATTGCTGGACAGAAATAATTAATAAAGTTTGTTGCTGCTTTTGCAATTATGATTTTGGGAATATTAAAATATCATTTGAATAAGTCATATCCATTGCTTAATATTTTTATAGTCATTATTAAAGTAAATCTTGGGAAAATATTATATGATAATTCAGTTGATGCATATATTTTTCTTACTGACATTCAGGCAACTCCTTTTATAACAATCTATCCATCCATCTGTTTATCCTGTTACAGGGACTTGATTTGTTATTTCAATTGATTGAAAATAAAATTAATATTATAGGAATAATTAAGTGTTTTAGGAGCCAATATTCATCTAATATTAAAATAACTAGATCTATGAAGCTCAGTAGTAGGTATAAACGTTTTTATATCTTAAAGTTTTAATTAGATTTTTCAGCTCTTCAAACAGTGATGTTAAATAATAATTAGTAATTATGTAATTTAGTTCTTCAATTTTGAAAATAATTTACTTCAATTATGATAGATTTCATAAGACATATTGCATAATGTTTATGCAACAAAAGTAGACACTCCAGAAGAATCCTTTATAGAACTATATTTATTAGCATGGTTTCTTAAAAAGGATAATTTGTGTTGAAAATGCAGCAAAAAAAGGAAGAATTAAAAACTTAAAATCAATAAAATAATTTAACAATATGTAACAACATAATTTTATTTTTTCTTTTAATCTGGAAATATCTTGCTTATAAAGTACTATCAAGATTGAACTTTTGGATTAACTTTTGTATAAGCAAATACTTGCTATTTTGACTGACTTTATTAATAAAAAAAACTTTACAGTTCTCCCAAGAATATTTCCAGAATCCTATTGGAAAATATAAAATATAATCTTATACATCCAAGTAGCTATCCATTATCATTCCCTTTTTCCATTTCCTGAGGATTTGCAATGTAAAACATTTTTTTTCCTAACACCCACTTGCACTCAACTAAGTATATTAATTTCTGCTTGATGAATACTACTTCAGGAGAATAGTCAATCTTTATTCTTCTACTTTATGATAATCTTGGTAACTATCCTTATCTATAGTTTGTAGGCTCCTAATTTCTTTTTCTCAATATCCTATAATGTCTCCAATAGGAAATTCAGATATAATAATGCAGGAGAATGGGTAACATAATTTTTGAAGAGAACATACATTGGTTTACCTGAACATTGATTTTCATGAATCAGCAGGACAGCTGAGACATGGGTATTCTCATGCCTTGCTTGGTCAAGCATATATAGGTCAAGCATATATATATGCTGGTCTTGTTGTTTTTGGGTCTTTCCCCGTGTAAGATTGAGATTGTCTTGGCAACGTTTCAGCGAGGTCTCACTTGCCATCTTCAGGCTGGGTTTTGGGCTTAAAGTGTGATCGGAGCTGCCGTCTTTCTATAAATCTTGGTGTGTGTGTGTGGAGTGCTGGCTTTGTTTCAGTAAGTGGAATTATTGGTTGTGTGGTTGTATCATGATTGGTTGATTAGTTCTGGCAATGGCATCACCCTCCTCCCTTACATCAAAGGCACCACAGATAAAATCAGCAAAATTATCCACAAACACAATATCAAGACAGCCTTCAATACTGACCAAAAAATAACCAACATCGTAAGAAACCCCAAAGACAAAATCCAGCTAGAAAACCAAGGAGTCTACAAAATGCCATGCAAAATCTGCCCTGCAACATACACAGGACAAACGGACAGGAGAATAAATGCACGCATCGCAGAACACAAGAACGCAGTAAGAAGAAGAAAAAAAAACTTCCTCCCTTTTCCAGCACCTTAAAGCCACAGGACATGAAATTAATTTTGAAGGAACCAGGTTAATCTCCAAAACAGAACACTTCAACAAGAGAATAATTATTGAAGGTATCGAAATAGAGAAACACCCCCACAACATGAATAAACATGACGATACCTCCTGCCTACCAGACATCTGGAAACCAGCCCTAGTCAACAAACAAGCCCCACCCACCATCCAGGCCGTTACAACATGAAACAACAATAGATACACAGCCAGCACCAATCAACACCAATCTACCAATCATGATATAACCACACAACCAATCATTCCACTTACTGAAACAAAGCCAGTGCTCCACACACCCCCACCAAAATTTATAGAAAGATGGCAGCTCCGATCACACTTTAAGCCCAAAACCCAGCCTGAAGATGGCGAGTGAGACCTCTCTGAAACGTTGCCAAGACAATCTCAATCTTATATGGGAAAAGACCCAAATACAACGAGACCAGCATACCTACACCCATGAAAATCTACAAAAATATATAAATGTAGACAGGGACTATATATATTTATAACACAAATACTTTTTAGGGTCATTCTTTTAGGGTCTACATTTTAGGGTCAATCTTTTAAATAAATGAATACATAAATTGTTTTTATTTTATATAGTGCTTTACAAATATAACATATTTATAGATATAAATTATTGATTTTTATTGAAGCAATTACAATTATATGTTTATAATTAATCAGGAATTCTGATCTGATTAATTCTGATTCTGATTGTGTAATAATCCTAATTATTAAAACATTTATAGATAAAAGTTAATTGTGTTATAAAAAGTATTTGTGTTATATGTTTCTTAAACCCAACAGAATCCTCGGATCTCATTAGAGGGCATTTAAATTGATTACAATTCTAATTAAACAGTTATAAATTTCTTTACATCTTTTGATTTATGATCAAAAGAAAATGAACCTTTGATTATGTTGTATGATTGACCCCAAATGGATTCTCACTACACAGATTTCATGCAATATACTTTAAAATGCATTATTACTGTATTCTGAGGAACTTGTGGAAATACATGGTTATTTTCTTTCCTCTACAAATAGAATGTATTTTTTCCTGAGTTAGAAGGATGAGATCTATCAGTTCTTGAGAATGAAGGAGATATTAAGTTTCTGCTTTTGAACATTTTACTTGTTAATACTGGCTTTTTCAGAGTTGTTCAACCCATACAGATTAGAACAGCAATACATGTTGATAAACTCGTTATTTCTTAATTGTTATTGGATGACTAACAATTATAACAAGTATCTTTTTTGAATTTTGTAAGTACTTTCTCTGTGATAACTGAGATAAATGCTGTTATTTATTTTTCCTAATTTCCCAATTTCAACAGGTTAAGTGTCTATCTCTGTCAATACAGAGAAATTAAGTCAGTATGAACTTTGCAGAAAAAACTTTATAGAATTTTTTAACTTGCTTCTTGTTAATTGTAAAGGGGAGGAGCTAAGGATATTTTAGAAACTCACTAGGATATTTAAAGTCCAATTTAGCTTTTCTAAGAACTAATGTAATCATATTAATGTATAATATACATGGCATTTAATTTGTCCAGAAAGTGCAATACTGTATATATAAGTGCAGTACTGTATATATAAAATCAATGATTTTATATATCTGCTCTTGCAGATACACTATAAACTCAATCAATTTTCTTCTATATTGGGAAGAGGACCAGTGTATTATATAAGGTTATTTCAGAAACATATTCCTTTCCACTCACTGTGCTTCTTATATTGTTGGGTAGGCATAGTAAGTTCTTACTAGATTTGCTTTGCTAAGGATGATATTTTATATAGATAGGCTGCCCCCCCCCCCTTTATTTTCTATCCCAAGACATATTTCTGGCTGACTTAAAGAAGTAAAAAGATCCAGTTTATAATAGTGGTCAAGGCATGATGTTTGAAATAGGGAAAATATTAGTTCTAGACCCACTTAGGTACACCTGGGTGATTTGGATCCGGTTACACTCTATAGTCCTAAGAAGAAGATAATGGTAAATCACCTTAAATATCTTTCCAAGAAATTTAGAGAGACTACTTCAGGTATATCAGGAGTCTAACACAGATTAGAAGGCCAAAAATAAATAATTAAGTTTTTATGATGAAATACATACGATGTTACTTAGTTTGGTAAGGAAATGTCTGCAAGAAAACAACCAAGATCAGAAAACACCAAGAACCGCAATTCAGTCCTGAGCTAAAATATTCTCTTCTATGAGTACCTCTTGTATATTTTAAACTTATTTTTAATAAACAGGTCTTAGAATGCTTTCATGGTTTTTCTAAGTCCACATTCTGTTATTCATTTCTATAAGTTTCTAATAGTATTAAATCTTAACAGAAAATGATAGCAATACAAAATTGTCTACACAATGTTTGAATATTATGCTGTATCTGGTTTAAAATCTACCAGATGGTTGGCAAAAACTATTGTAGAAACACAAAATAAATTACCTAAGAATAATTTTAACATCCATAGTGCTGTTCTCATCAATTACAGAGAGTAAGTGGCATGTATATTGCTTCTGGAATCAAGAAAAATTGTACATAGCCGATATATAGATTCATGGTTTAACAAAGAGAAAAAGAAATCATTATACTCATTCAGAGGCATTCAGATTAAGAAAGATTGTTTTTTTTTTAAAAAAAAAATCAAATTATTAATCCTGTTTATAGTCTTTCCAGTGGCTAATTATCCCTTTTCAAGGAAAGAGATATTTTCGGAAAAGAAAAAGTCTATCAGATAAATTGCCAGGTTAAAAGTTTTTTGGGACAAAAATTACTTACTTTATGTAGGCATCTGTTGTTACTTTGAACCAAATAGGTCTTGTCAGGCAGCTAAGCGAGGTCAGATCTGATAGATGGAAGGCTACTGGACGATCCATAGTATATTCCTATCTCAGGAGAAAGTAATACAAAGCTTTTCCATATTGTTGGCAATACTTTTGAAGAGATGTGGCCACAAATTAGCTAACAATTGTGTTTTATTTTCTAAAAACAGACTGAACATTTAACAATTACAAATACACTAGTGAATTATCTTCTTGGGATAAAAGTATTTAGAGAAAATATTCCATATTTAATAAAATATGTCTTTGTTGTCATACCACAAAACTCTAACTATTCTCTCTTTTGGGTTGTCATAACATACAAGTTGTTGCTAAACTTTTTTTTTTTTGCCAATTCTAGCTGGCATTCCAACAGACTAGAACATTTTATATGTAAACAATAAAATAATTAACTTGTTAATTATTTGGAGTATTTTTATTCTGTTACTAGAGGGATGCATAGATTGAGAATAAAGGATATACCTAGTTCACAAGGACATAATCCAAACAAAAAAGAATTGAGAGATGGAAGACTAAACAGGCACTGTTTCTCTCACAAAGCTCTTATAATAAGCAGCTTAATGAAAACATAATGAAAGGAAGAGCCAAATATTGCTAATTCTTTCCTTTCATGCTATATTATGATTGCTGTTTGATGATGAAGAAATTAGCATAGTGGATAAAATAACACAAAAAGTTGTATGGAACTTACATGATGTTAAAATTAAGAATGTATTATTTCATCATGTATCATAGTATTTTCTCCATTTAATTCTTACAGATTTAGTTGATGATTAAGTTACAAGTAATGTGTTCCTCTCAGTAGTATGCAAGCATAATGAGAGAAAGAGCTCTTGGCATTCAATTTCACCCTTCTGGAACCATGTCTCCTATTGCTATAAAATTTGAAAATTATTAATACTAGCTAGACAGAAAAGTTGCCAAAGCCCCATGTCAGAGGTACACATTCATTTAAGAATTACTTAAGAGTAGATATTCTCTTAATGTTCTGGAAGCTTTAAAATGAAACTTACAAAGAAGCATCCTAATGTGTTTGAAATTTATTTAATTTCACTATTTTATTAAAAGTATAATTGCATATTGCATTTCTGTGTAAAAATTAATGTGTAAGTAAGAATACTGAAAAAAGAACTGGGAGAAACATAAGACATGGAAGACTGTAAATTTAGATACTGTTGAGTAGTGAAAGGATAATCAAGATTTTTAATTGTTTTCATTTTGTGAATGTTTTGCCATAATGTTTTATTAATCTAGCCTTTGGGAGAATGTGGAAAATTGGAAAATTCTGAATTTTCTTTACACAGTATTCTAACTCTTATCACAAATTAAGCATTTTCTGGATGGTGATTTAAAAAATAATTTTATAATCTTTCAAAATATATACTTCAATAATGGCAACAAAACTATTTTGCATGTGTGTCAAAAATAGGATACATAAATAACAATAATTAATTCTATAATTCAAGCAATGACAACAGATTTATCATAAAGCTTTTTACTTAGCCAGAAATTATCCAACAGATCTTTTCACATTTTTCAATCCAATTTATTTGGAATTGTGTCACAGTTCATTAGCATACTCTTCCAATTTAAACTGCAAGCTAAAAACACATTTTAATCATTTAATTTTTAAACCATTTTTCAGTAGAAATGACAAAGTTCTGGAAACTGAAGCAATGAGAAAAAAAATTACTGCAGCTGGAACATTGAAGAACATTTCTTAACACTTATATTTAATTCTTTGCACTCTTTTAAGACATAATTATTTAGACATTAATTATACATTTTATTGAGTGAATTTATTTTATGGCATTTTTTTATTTTTGTTCCAAATGAAGTTGTAGATTACTGAAATCTAAAAGACACGCCCTGACTTTTATACGTATGAAGGAAAGCAAAAAGTTAATAATGAAAACAGAAGAATCCACCAACATTGCAATGAAATTCAGGTAGTCCTTGATTTATGAGTGGTTGATTATAAACTACTTATGTCCTGGTTCCAAAGTTACGCCCACTGGAGCACTCCACAGTTGGCTCTTAAGATCAACCATAGGGATGCTGCAATAGGCCCTCTACCTACGCATTTCTCCCCTATATATCCCCCCTTGTCCCTGCAGTATTGGGGCCTTTTTCCCCAATCCACAAGGCCCCAAATTTTCCTCATTTATATTTTGAAAATTAAGAAAGGAGGGCAAGCTATTTTCTCCTCCTGTCTTTTTCTGGGTGGCATGAACCCAGAAGCAGTTACCGTTTTTTTAGGTGGCCACATTTTATCTAGTTAAAAATGGGATTCATTCAACATCACATAGATCTCAATTCCACTGCCATGACTCATCTTTCACACAAGATTTGTGACAATTTTGCTGGTATCTGACCAGCTAGATCAAACTGCCCTTGCTCTGAGACCACATGAACTATGGCATATATTAATGCAGTATGAAGGTTAGTTATTAATAAATATCATAAACTAGGCAGAAACAGAAGATGCTTTCTATTGCCACTCCCTGATAACCTGAAAGGTGAGCTACTGCTGTTTTTTTGTAGATTGCTATTGGAAAAATGCATTACATATGGGTAGGTTAAAAAAACCTGCAACTTGACTGCTAGAAATATTATTAAATATGTATGGTTATGAATGTATACACACATGACAGGAAAAAATGCTGCCCATTGTTTAGGTTGATTTGACTTCTGAGATCTGTCTTTGCATATTTGGTATGCGATTTTGGTTTCTGCTGGTTAAAATTTAAGTCTTTTTATGAATGACTTCCTATTCAAAGGTATTCTTAAACACAATTAAACTTAGAACTTGCATCCTAAATACAACTGGGATTTTCAATATGATTTGGATATGGAGAGTACAGGTAGTCTCGAGTTATGAATGTAATGGATTCCATTCGTAAGCTGAGGATTTGTGAGAGTGAATCTTGTATCTTGAACGGGATCACTTCTTTTGCCCACACATTTGCTAATCCAATGTGAGGTTTGTTAAGTGCACATGAGGTATTTCAGGGTGGGGAAGGCCACAGGGGAGCTACTGATGGAACAGGTCACCTGACTAAGACAACTAAAAGCTGCTGTGACCCACTGAAATACCTCATGCTCACAATTGCTTTCCTCCTCCATCCTACCGCGTGAAGATCTAAAAAGCAGTCTCATTTCCAGCCTCTCGGCCACTTGTACTCCTCTGTAGTTCCATTGGGGTCTCCACAGGCTTCAAATGACAAGTTGCTGGCTGAAATGGAGCTTCTGAGGTGCGGATCCATCCTTCTGACCCTCGGTCCTCTGCAGGCCTTCCCCAGCCCGTTGCAGGCCAACATATTTAATGTTAAATAACTTTACAGTCACTTGTCATAAAATCCCCCCCTTTCCCCACAAAAGCGTTGCTAGTTGTTTTAAGATCTATTAATAAATTATTAATTATTTCAAATGGGTAGAAAATATGTTATTATTTTAGAACAAAGCCCAATGAACAGAAATATCCATAGTTTCTTCTATTATCTGTTTTTTCTAGAGCTACTAAAATGTTTGATATGCATCATGCTTTATGTTATTTTTGAAATAGTAAATTACCACAATAGAATATAGAGTTGGAAGATACAATTTAAAAAATATATGCAGATGAAGAGGGGAGGATTTTTTAATGATAGAACTAGAAGCAGAACAAAGAAAAATTCTCCTCATAGCAATGTACGCCCCAAATAAAAACCAAAAAGAATTTTACAAGAAGATCCACCAAAAAATAACAGAAATAGAATCTGAGGATATATGTCTAATTGGTGATTTCAATACTATAACAATATCAATGATGACTACAAGAGTAACAAAAGAAATAAGAAAAAAAGAACACTACCATTTACCTTTTTTGAAATGGTGCAGTAACTGAGCCTGAAAGATATATGGAGAGAAAGGAACATAGGAAACAAATAATTTTGATATTATTCAAATCCCCACAAATCATGGTCAAGAATAGAAATGATTTGGTCGACCCAAGAATTGAGAAAAGATACAGAAGAGATTGAAATAATGACAAACACCTGGGCAGATCACAACCCAATAAAAATAACATGGAAAGGACAAAAAAGAAAATGATGGATAATGAATCAAAGAATATTAAAAGATAAAGAATATATAAAAATGATGAAAAGGGAATTGAAAGTTTTCTACAAAGTAAATACGAAAGAAAAAACATCATTACAAAACCTATGGGATACTACAAAAGCTTTTACAATAGCATATTTGGGAAGAAAAAACAAGGAAAAGACAAAAACAAGAAACATTAGAGAAAGAACTTAAAAAATTAGAAATGGACCTGCAAAAAAATCCACAAGCAAAAATAAAGGAGAAAAAAGAACTAATAAAGCACAAATTAAATTTGATGACACAAGAAGAGATGACCTAAAAAATCAAATTTGCAAAACAAAACGATTTTGAAAATGTGAATAAACCGGGAAAATGGTTAGCACACAAATTGAAAAAAGAAAAAAAAGAATTATACATCACTTACAAGATGAAAAAGGAAACATACAATACCGGAAAGAGGGGGGGGGGGATATAGTACAGAAATTTTTTGAGAAACTATACAGCAAAGAAAAAAATATTACAATATTGAACAATGCTTAAATAAAAAGAATCTACATAAAATTGAGGAAGAGAGAAGAGTAATGCTAAACAAAAAAATCACAATGATGGAAATAATGCAAGCATTGAAGAGAGAAAAAAAATAATAAAACACCGGGCCCAGACGGTATACCTGTAGAATTTTATAAAGCCACGCAAGAGCAGACAGTAGCAGTGATTTTAGATTTATTTAATGAAGCACTTATAGAAACAAAGCTACCAAAACCATGGAGAGAAGCATATATAACATTGATACCCAAAGAAGATTCGGACCATCAACAAAAAAAAATAATAGACCAATTTCTTTACTAAACGCAGACTATAAAATCTTTACATCAATAATGGCAGAGCAAATTTAAAAAATATTAAATGAAATCATTCACACAGATCAAAATGGCTTCTTACCAAAACGCCAGTTAAAAAACAATATGAGGATAATTATACACACTAGAATATTAGGAAGAGAATTCAGGAAAACAAGTTGCACTGGCCTTTTTAGATGCCCAAAAGGCCTTTGATAATTTGAATTGGCATTTCATTATTACACAGTTAAAAATGATGAGATTTGGAGAACAATTTATAAAAATGATAAAATCAATATATTCAGCTCAGACAGCAAAAGTAATAATGAATAGTGACACTACAGAAGAATTAAAATATGGAAAGGACTGAGACAAGGATGTCCATTATCACCTTTATTATTTATATTAGCACTGGAAGTTCTATTAACAGAAATTAGAAACAATCAAGAAATAAAGGGATCAAAAATTAAAAGAGGAATATAAAACACAGGGATTCGCGGATGATATGGTATTTATATTAGAAGAGCCATTAAAACCAGGAATTAAATTAATCAAAAAAATAGAGGAATTCAGTAAGGTAGCGGGACTTAAAATTAATAAGAACAAAACAAAGATCGTTATGAAGAATTTCACCAAAAAACAAGAGCAAGAATTAGAGGAAAACATGGGAATGCAAATAGTAAAAAAGGTAAAATATTTAGGAATTTCGCTGACAAGTCAATGCTCAATAATTAAGGAATATAATTATGATAAAATGATTCAGAAAATTAAAAAAGATTTGGAAAATTGGAGGAAACTACAAATATCACTAATGAAAAGAATTGCCATCATTAAAATGAATATACTGCCAAAATTTTTATTCTTATTTCAAGGGGTACCAGTTAGCCTAGGGAAAATCTTTTTCATAGATTTAAACAAATTAATTGCAATTAATTGTTACAGGATAGTAGAGAAAAAGGAGAATTTGGACTTCCTGATTGGGAGCTTTATTAACAAGCAGCAGTGCTCACCTAGAGAAGGGACTGGATCAATCTAAAAAACAAGATTACTAACAATAGAAGGATATAATTTGGAACTGGGTTGGCACACCTTTATCTGTGATGGGAAAGACAAAATTCATAGCTATTTCAAAAAAACATTTAATTAGAAAAGCTCTACTTCAAATATGGTTAAAAATCCAAACAAAACACTACAACAAAATCCCAATCTGGCTATCCACCACGCAAACTCTGATATACCCAAACATATTGGACATAAATAAGATAATAAGATATAAAGACATATTAGACAACCAAGAAAGATTAAAAACAAGGCAAGAATTGAAAGGTGAGGGAATAGATATAGGCTGGTGGCCCTATTTACAAATACAGGCAAGGTATAAAAAAGACAGGGAAAGAGATAGATTTTATAAGGAGCCGCAAGAGCTAAATAAAATTCTACAGGAAACCAAAGAAAAATTGATTAAAAAATATATCATTATTTATTAAATTTTAAAATGGAAGAAGAAACTATGAAAGAAACGATGATAACATGGGCAATAAATTTTGGGTATAGTATAGAATTGACGGAATGGGAAAAAAATTACAAATTAACGATGGCAACGACATATAGAGAGAACATGTACAAGATGTTCTACAGATGGCATCTCCCACCAGCGAGAATTGCGAAAATGTTCCTGGAGTGTTCACCTATCTGTTGGAAATGCAACCAACAACATGGGACATACTACCATATGTGATGGACGTGCACAGCTGCGAAAAAATATTGGAAAAAATAAAAGATTGGCTAGAGAAGATTACTACACACCAAATTGCACTAAAACCTGAATTATTTTTTGTTAGGAATTATAACAGGAAATTATGAAAAAAATATTAGATGCTTAATTCTACACATAATCACGGCAGCGAGAATTACATTTGCACAAAACTGGAAAAATAATTATACACCAACAGAAGAAAATGTAATAAAAAAACTATTGGAATGTGCAGAGATGGATAGGCTCACGAAAGAACTAAAAGAGAAATAAGAAACTGAATATGACACCGTATGGGATTTATGGTATAATTGGCTAGAGGAAGGGGGGGGGAGCAGAAAAAGAAAGGAAGGAAGATCAACAAATTAATAAACAATTATAAAACCGGAAAATGATTAAAAGATAGAAATATGAGATAGATTATAGCAAATAAATATTATACAAAATGACTCAAATGTAGGAAAGGCTGTTATGCATAGAATATATAGAATATTATATAGAACGAAGAAAAATGTATGAAATAATATAAATGCGCATGCATTTATTTATGTGTGTGTGCGCATTTATATTATTTCATACATTATATATATATATATATATATATATATATATATATATATATATATATATATATATATATATATATATATTTATTTATCAGCATAAATATAACAAATGTAACAAAAAAGGCAACAGTAAAAAATATTGGGTTTCTGTCTGGATGGACTCTTGTGACGAGCCTAATGACAGAGAGTGGAAGTGTGACCTTCCTCCCATACTTGGGCATACCAGGGGTTGTGACTTTAAGTATATACCTCCCACCCTGGCTGGCTGATAAGGAGTCGTTCTCTGTAGCTTAAATGGTTAACTCCCTGCCTGGGAGGCAATAGAGCACAGGTTCGATTCCCAAACTTGGGTATGGCTAGCTGATGAGAGCTAAATAGCTTGAAATAGATCTATACTAGTCTCCCTTTATTTATTTATCAGCATAAATATAACATATATATATATATATATATATATATATATAGAAAGATTTATTTGTATAGGTAAAAGAATCACAGATATGTAAAAAAATGTAATGGGTGCAAAGATGTGAAGTTTGTATAAACAAAATAAAAAGTTTTTTTAAAAAAAGGAAGATACAATTTAATCCACTGAGTTTCACCTCTCTACATTTTGGGCAGAATCCCAATTTATATGTGCCATACAAATGGCAGTCTAGTCTCACTAGGTAATTGCTTTCCAGCATTTATTTGGAGCCTACTTTCTAGTAACTTTGGGAACAAGAAACTTCTTCTGAGTGTCTTCGTGTACCATATTTTTCGGAGTATAAGATGCACCTTTTTCCCTCAAAAAGGAGACTGAAAATCTGGGTGCATCTTATACACTGAATACAGCATTTTTTTTCCTCCTGAAACCCCGCCCTTTCACCAAAATGGCTGTGCATAGCTTGTAGGAAGCTTTCAGAGAGCTCCTGGGGGCTCTCTGAATGAGCTATTGTTGTTTTTTTGCTCAGTTTTGCGCCCCCCCCCCCCCGGCAGCCCCCAGGAGCACTCTATAAGCTTCCTAATGCTCTTTTTTTTTGTACAAAAACCAGGCCCGTTTTGTTTTTTGCTCATTTTTGGCTCCCTAAACCCCACCCCCACCCCCAGGAACAATTTACAAGCTTCCTAAGGGCTATTCATGCCCCCTTTTTAAAAAATATGGGCCCGTTTTCACTGAAAAACAGGCCATTTTGGGGAAGTTTGCACAGTGCAAAAACTTTTTTATTGCCTCTTCAAAACCTTGATGCGTCTTATGCTCCAGTGCGTCTTATACTCCAAAAATATGGCATTTGGTGAATTTCCTCCTCAATAGGATTTTTGTTGATGCTTTCTGCTTGTCTTCTATTTGCAGCATCAGCATTCCACTGGCTCATATTCAGCTTGTGGTCATCTTTTATTCCAAAACCTTTTAACCAGTAATGTAATCAAGCCTGCCATATTTGCATCATTTAAATTTTGTTTTCTAAATTAACTTTATATCTCCATCAATTTTCATTTTATTAATTTCAATTCTTTTCTCTAATATATTAGGGATATTAGCTATCCCTTGTGTGCCACTTGCAAATTTGATGAGCATTCCTTCCTTTCATCCCAGAATTATTTCCAGATACACCAAGTAACAAATACCTGGGGAAAAAAGAAACCTGAGATTACTTTTAATGGGGGGAAAAAAAACTAAAAATGGTATAAATGCATTCTGTCAGAGGAAAAAATGCAGTTGGCACTTGGTGATTACCTATTTAATTAACAGAGAAGTATGGAGATTTGTGGCTTTCAATATTGCATTGACTCATGAAACTCTTGCATAAACTGGAGCATAAACTGGGTCCTGCCATGAACATGATAGGCCAGTGCCATAATGGGACTGCTCATCTGGATAATGCTAGAAAACGAGCCTAGGAGTGAGAGGCCTACAGGTTCTTGACTTTAGCCTCAAATTGCAAAGTGCAGATGGCATCAGGAGTGCATTCTTGCTCTTTGGGTTCTTTTATAACAACAGGCACACACTCCTGCTAGACAACTTCACAAGGATTTACTGAAAGATCCCATCACTGCTGTTGCTTCTCACTTTTCCCTTCCTTTCCATAAGTGACTATTCTCTTGAATCTCAGTGAATGACTGGAATTCAGAGTCCCTAACATCCCTATCCTCATCTTATATATGGAGCTAGGGCAGGCAGGGAGAAGGCACCAGAAGGGAGTGTTAAGATGATTGATAGCAGGAAAATTGGAAATGCCTCCCCCTGCATCCACCCCACCCTTACTGAACTTTATCATAATGAGAAATGAACTTTATCAGTGCTAGGAATGCAACTGTTTCTTAGTCTCCCCACTAGCTGCAGCACTGCATTTAAACTAAGGATAATTCATAGTCATGGCAGAAATAGGACGCTGCTACCCTATTTCCAGTTATTGTTCTGCTGTGTGTAGGTCAGGATTGGCCACCAAAAACATGGAAGTCTATATAGCACATTGTTATCTCAAGAATCTGTCCAGATATCATTGTCAGATGACTAGGTCTGTAGTTTGATGGATTTTTTTTCTTTTTGAAAATAGGAGCATTTGGTTTCCTAGTCAGATCCAACTGAATATACCAGATAATTGCCATTTTTGGGACAGGAAAATTTATAGGCCCATGATGGCGAACCTGTGTCGTGCGGAGCCTTTTCTGAGATCATGCGAGGCGTTGCCCTGTCAGCTCCACCGTACCAGCTGATTTTCAGCCTTGATTTTCAGCTGTTTTCTCCCTCCGGAGGGTGAAAAACAGTCCAATGGGAAACCTGGAAATCTTTCCCGAATTTCGCTTTGTGTGTTAGGCCGTTATTCGTCTTCCCCAGGCTCCTAGAAAGCTTTTGGACCCTGGGGAGGGCGAAAAACAGACCTACCGGGCCCACCAGAACTTGGAAAACAGTCTATTTTCAGAAGGCCTCCAGGGGGCAAGGGAGGCCGTTTTCGCCCTCCTCAGGCTTCAAGAAAGCTGTGTGCACATATGCAGGGCAGTGGGGGGTTAGTTATGCGCACATGCACAGAGGACACAGCGCAGGCAGGGCATTTAATTATGGGGTTGGGAATGCGCGCACATGCTTTTGGCACCCAAGACGAAAAAGATTTGCCATGTTATTGGCTACAAACTCAAAGGGATATTTCTCTTGTGTTATAAATTTAGTAGTTTAGTAGTTTAAATACAAAAATAGCCTACTTAACACAAATAGAGCAAATGTCATTGTAAGTTACTACTTAAGTCTTATAATAGTTTTCTTTCTTAAAACTATTACATGAGATGAAAACAGTTAAAGCATCTAATCTTTTTATACAATAAAAGTAATATTGCTTAAGGACTGGGATGTTTAATGACGGATTGAAGGTACAATGGCTTTTTAAAAAGGTACTTAGCCATCTTTGAAGCTACTGTACAATCATGGAATGTGCTCTGCTGTTTTCTGTCTGGTTGTCTGTTTGAAGATGTTGATTGTTTCATTTGTTTTTAATTCCTTTTTTTAACATAATGAAAGTTTTACCTACATACTGGATCTATACTTTTGGTTGTATGTATAATCTGTTTTGAGTCCAGAGAGTGGGGATCCCATGGATAATGTCACAGGATCTCATGGATTGTGGGAGTAAACTGCATATGTTATCTGTATTGAAATGCTTTGTTTGCTCTTTCAAGCTCCTGGAGGAAAGGAATGACATAAACTTGCCTGATAAATTTAATGAGCAAATATTTTGTAGCAGTATTTTATTTCTGTATATTACCTGCTTACTTGCAAATTATGTTTATTTTGTGCTAAACTCATCCTGTTCTTAAACAAACTATCAATACATGATGCAACAAGGGACCTGACTTTCAGATGGCTTTTCAAAGGCTGTGATACTGATTTGGACTGAGAAATTGACTGCCTACGGTCACCTAGATGGCTTCTGTTCCTAATGGTGGAATAACTAGATCCTAGGTCTCCCTTGTTTAACTTTTACTAGATTGTGCTAGCTTTCAAAAATGTTTTCCCCCCTATCAATAGCATCAATTAATATGACTATTATAATATTTTTTTATTCAGTTGTGCTTCAGTAGAAGGGACAAATGTCCTATTTAGCCTCTTACATTATTATGTGGCTTCCATTCATATTTGTTTTTATAATATGGAGAATAATTTATTTATATTTTGTTTTGAACCATTTCTCCTAGGCACTGCTTGGAGTGTCCAAGCACGGGTTAACTTCAGCTTGCTGCCCAAGGACTGAGTTTAAAGATCATGTAGCTCCGCCTTTTGTTCCCCTCAGAGGCTCAGTTTTAAAAAACTCAGTCACCCTACAGGATGCTTTTTGGGGAGATCCAGTCCTTGTGCAGCAAGCTGGACTCTCTAGATAGTGTAGTGTAGCTCTTTATTTTTTTCCTGAGTTATTAGTTAGCTTAACTTTGCAGATTTGTTGTTTTTGGCTCCTGTTCTTCTTTCAATTATACTCCATCGCGCAAAACAGGCTGCCTGGAGCGTGGCTGGCTCTCGCCGATTGCGATTACAGCCACATTGCGGGGGGCTCGTTTAGCGGCTGCTAACGAGCTTCTGGGGACAGGTAGGCAGTTAGGGTCCCCAAAAGGGAATAAAGGGAGCATTAGGCTCCTCAGGCTACCCCTGGTGCTGCTCCAGGCGCGTGGCGGCCATTATGAATTTGCAAATTGGAGCGCTTTTCTCCTGAAGCCCTACCATTGCCGCGCAGCCTGTATTCATCCGCAGATCGCCACGGAGGGAATTCTTAACTTTGGGCCTCGCTCCGGGCTTCCAGACATGCCTCCCTTTCCCACTGGATCTTTCCTAGGTGGCCACAGGGAATTTGGCCATTGTCAGGCCTTTTTCCTCTGTTATCTGTCAGCGCAGATCTGCAGGCGCCCAGATTAATTCAACCGACGCCATTTTCCAGCCCACTTACATTGTGCTGTTGAAGGCCTTGAGCTGCGACTTTACCACCACCGAAGGCCTTCTCCACTGCCTCTGCCACAACTGCGCCTGCCAGCCATCACAGCCACTCCTATTCCTGTGCCTGTTTTCATCATGGCCAGTGTAGTGGAAACTGAAGTGGATCCTCAGGCTGGTCCCACCATCAGTAAGCGCAGCAGGCCCAATCCTGTTGCCAAAGGTGATGGGGTGGGGTGCCCACCCAAAGAGAAACACTCCAAAATTAAAAAGACCTCTAAGGCAGCTGAAAGAATGGCTGAAAGATGCCAAAAGGCCCTTGAAAAATAGTTCCAAAAGGCACAGCAACAGCAACCAGTAGCCCCCCCCATCCAGGGAGGAGGAGGCAGGCCCTTCCCTATCCACCACCCCCAGCAAGAGGGATCCCCCTGTCTGCCAGCTGAGGAGGATTTCAGTTTCTCACCCAATCCATCCAGGGCTTCTCTAGGTTCCCCCTGTCATTCCCTGGCTGAGGATTCCCTTAATGATATGGATTCCTTTGCAGGGGAGGATTCTCTGGCTCCTTCTGAGACGGGCCCAGCCTTTCCTAGGGCTCAAGAGCCTCAGTTGTCAAAGACAATGCAGGTGGTCGCACATGCGATCTCACAAGGCATTTCTGATGCCATCCAGCAATTTGCCTCTAAATTGCCTATTGCCACTGCTAATCCCAACAAGAGTCGAACTGTAAGATCTCAAGAACCTCTGGCTAGGGTGGCCTCTCCGACTCCCACTGGGATCAGTGAAGTATCCGATGGAGAGGAGGCGGAGCAGGATGCTCCGGACCTCTCAGAGGATGAAAATCCCACACCTGAGACGCCTGCATCCTCAGGCCTCTTCAAGCCCTCCATGTTCAGGGCTATCCTTACCAAAGCTCGAGCCTCTGCCACCCAAATGGGTCTCCCAGCACCGGTAGATAAGCCCCCCTCTGATCAGATGCCAAGGAGGCCTTTGGACCGCAAGATCCAGGTGTGGGACTGTTTAAGGAAGCCCCCCCGATCTGGTTCCAGCTCCACAGTTGTTTCTGACATCATACAGCGCCAATGGGCTGTAACTTTACACCATGGAGAGTCCCCTAGAGGAGCTGTTGAAGCTCCCTCAGGTGGATGACCCCCTTGTTTCTCTCACTTCTAATTCTGCACTCCCAGCAGACTTACTGGAAGGCTTAAAACCAGAGAAGAGGGCGGAGAAAGCCTCCTACAAAACTCACCTGGCCGCTGCATGGGCTATGAGGGCTTCCTCCTCTTCTTCATACTTTAGTGTGGCAGCATTATTCTGGCTCCGCAACCTGTTGTCCAGCCTGCCAGCAGGGGACACCAGGGTGAGGCAGGATGTAAATAAAATAATAGCGGCCGTCGAGTACTTGGCTGACGCCTCGCTCAGTGCCACAAAATTCTCCTCCAGAGCCCTTGCCTCTAATGTAACTTTGCGCCGCCTGTTGTGGCTACTCCACTGGCAGGCGGATGTGAAGGTGAAGCGGAAGCTTGCTTCCACTCCCTTCAAAGGGGGAAAGCTGTTTGGGGATGCCTTGGACCACTTTTTAATTGAATCCAAGGACAAACGTAAGATCTTGCCTGCGGTCACCAAAAAACCTGACCATAAGGGCCAGCCCTTTCGCAGACATTCCTTTCGGAGTTCAGAGCCTTCCACCTCTTCTGGGGGATTCAGTCGACCTTACTTTCAATCCCAGGACAAATGCTCCTATAGGGAACACCGCAGACAACAGGGCAACCTCAGACAACAGGGCAACCGTAGACCATTCCGCGGGGGTATTCCAACCGCCTCTTTTGGAAGTCAAAGTGACTGGCACCAGCACCCTCTCATAGGCGGCTGCCTCCAACTTTATGCTGCTCAATGGGAGGAGACCACGATGGACATTTGGATTCTGAATAGAGTCCGTTGACCCTGGAATTCCTCTCCTTTCCCCCAAGGACCTTTTTCTGTTGTCCCACTCCCAAATCGGCCCACAAGTTCCAGCTCATGAGGGCAGAGATAGATCATTTACTAGAGATAGTGGCTATAGAAAGGGTTCCCAGAGGCCAGGAAGGCAGGGGGTTCTACTCCATCCTGTTTCTGGTCCCCAAATCCTCAGGGGGAATAAGGGCAATACTGAAGCTCAAGAAACTCGACATCCATCTGGCGTACAAGGGTTTCAAGATGCAGTCCCTTCCAACCATTCTGGGCTGCATCAGGCAGGACGATCTCTTGACCTCTGTAGACTTGAAGGAGGCGTACCTGCATGTTCCAATCCATCTAGTGCATCGCAAGTTCCTGAGGTTCCAGTTTGCCAACCAACACTTCCAGTACATGGCCCTTCCCTTCGGCCTCTCGTCAGCCCCGCGAACATTCACCAAACTACTAGCCGCCATCACTGCGCATCTCCGATCTCTCCCAGTAAGACTGGAATGCTACCTGGACGACATCCTCATCCATTCGTCATCCAAGGATAGCAATAGCAATAGCAGTAGACTTATATACCGCTTCATAGGGCTTTCAGCCCTCTCTAAGCGGTTTACAGAGAGTCAGCATATTGCCCCCAACAATCCGGGTCCTCATTTTACCCACCTCGGAAGGATGGAAGGCTGAGTCAACCCTGAGCCGGTGAGATTTGAACCGCTGAACTGCTGATCTAGCAGTAGCCTGCAGTGCTGCATTTAACCACTGTGCCACCTCGGCTCTTAGGGGCCGGCCCAGAGGGATCTCGATGTCACCATCCAAGTCCTGCAATGCCACAGGTTCTCAGTCAACCTCGCCAAGAGCCACCTAATCCCAACCTGCAGAATCCAACATCTCGGCACGGTGATTGACTCAAGGGACTGCAAGGTCTTCCTCACACGGGAGAGAGTGGACAGCATCAGATCCCTCATGAGAACCATCCGTGCAGCGTCTGTCGTCTCTCTTTCCCAATTGCTGGGGAAATCCTTAGACTGGACCTGGCCTTTGGGCTGAAAGTCAACAGTGTCTTCCACAGAACATAGGAGGTGGTTCTCCCGGACTTGCCCATGTCCCAAACACCGAAGGGAGCACACGTGGCATAAGCTTGATGTTCGTCGGGCAGTCCGGGTCTACATGAAATGAACTGCTCCTTTCCGCAAGTTGGAGGGGTTCTTCGTGTCCTTCCAATCCGTCTCCATGGGCGAGAAGGTCACATCTTCCACCATAGGGTGCTGGATAAGGGCATGTATCAAGCTGGCTTACGAACAACAAGCTAGACTGGTCCCTCCTCGCATTACAGCTCACTCAACGAGGAGTGCCACGACTTCGGCTGCGTGGGCCACACAAGCACCTATTGAAGAGATATGTCGGGCTGCTACATGGTCGAGCCCATCTCCATTTGTGAGAAATTACAGACTTGATGTTTTTGCCTCTGCTGAAGCCTCATTTGGGAAGAGTTCTGCAACAAGTCATTGCGACACCCGCGGGCTTGGACAATTCTTCCTTCCTGGGATGGCATAGTTTTTGGCATGTCCCGTGCTTGGACACTCCAAGCAGCGCCTAGGAGAATGACCGTTGGCTTACCTAAATGGTCGTTCTCTAGGTGCTGCGGTAGTGTCCAACCCCACCCTAAATGTGTGCCCATTGGGACATGTACACCATTTGGGGCATGGATCATCACCATATACAGGTCACTTGGGACTTCTCTTCGTTTTTTAAAACTGAGCCTCTGAGTCGAGCAAGAGGCGGAGCTACACGATCTTTAAACTCAGTCCTTGGGCAGCAAGCTGAAGTTAACCCGTGCTTGGACACTCCCGGCACTTTTCTAGGCAGCGCCTAGAGAACGACCATTCAGGTAAGCCAACGGTCATTTTGCTCCTGCCATATTCAAGGCCAACATAGAATTTAAACCCATAACATTTTTACATGCACCCAATGGTTCTTATTTATGGCTTATTATGTAACTATAAAATTATTTGTTCATCAAATTTTGTTCCTAATAAATGTAATTTGTGTAATAACTCATTTCTAAAATATCAATAAAAATTCTTACAACAATTTTCTGCAATCTAGTGAGTAGCAACAAATAAACTTGGATGTTAAAAGCAAAATGGCAAACTAAACTTTAATAAAAGAAATGTAAAATTCTGAAATTTATCTTTTAAATATGAGTGAATATAGAATATGAATACAAATGTAAATTAGTAAAAATTTACTTTGTGACACATTTACTATAATAACAAAGATGTAACCTAGGTGCAGTATAAGAGATTTTAAATAATGGAATACAATTATTCATTAATAGAATCAGAAAGTTAAAGTAGTTTTTGTTTAAGACTATATTAGCTGCACAAAATAGACTACCCCAAGAACAGACAATACATATGTGGTGTAACTACTTTTATTAAGATTAACAATATCATCAGAGCTTTGCAGGTCTGAATGTGCTTCTCCTCCTCCCTCTTCTATCTTCATGTAAAGTGTGTCCCTGTCTGAAATGTTTTCACACTAGTCCCTCCCTCACCTGGGTTTCTGCATTGTTTACCTGCTCATTGCCTTGGTAACTGATCTTCCTTTCCATCAAGGTCACCTCTTCACTGGCAATGACAGCTGAAAGTAATTTGGTGACTTTTCTAGTAGGAGGAACAAATAAGACTACTCAGGACAAAAAGAACATCTGTTCACAGCCACAAGTATGATGATAAAGCATAGGTTAGTGTAAAAAGGACACACTATAATTAACATTATGATAAAATATTTTTAATAAAAAAATATTTTAAAAGTAAAATTTAAAAGAAAATTAAAAGGAAAAAAGGCAATGGCAGATCAGCACGCCACCAAAATTAATTTTATGTTAGATACCATCAATATTTATTGGAAAGTTTGGTTTACACTCCGAAGATAATGTTCCTGGCTTTTAGTAGGATATAAGATCTTTAGATTGATTGTTTTTATCATATCTTTGTTCTCCATTGTTGATGGAGGTAGCATCCAGCAATGGGTTAACTCCATCTGTTATCCTATCAGACTTTGCCTGCAAACTTTAATATCCTGCCTCCTCTGGTAGCTCCACCTAGCTTTTAGACTCAGTCTGCCATTAGGACTGGGCATGTTTCATTTCTCTGCTCTTCGAGAGTTCTCCAAATAACTTTTATCCTAAAATTGAGGCTTACTCCCTTTAATATTCAATTGCTGTAGAGCTGCCTCTCCAGCCAGTGCCCAGGGTGCATTCCTGGAGTGCTGAGGGCTGCAAGCATTGCAGGGCAGCATCACAAGTTTCTACCCCAGAACGCTGACTGCCATTTTGAAATTGCTCCGAGAAGGACAGGCAACATTTTAAAAGGGCTTGAAGATGCAGCCACCATTTTGGGAGCACTGGACACCAGGGAATTGATCTCAGCGGCGCAGACCTAGGCAAGCCTTAGCCAAGGGGCTTATCAGCACAACCACACGGCTGCCCTTCTCTCCAGACAAGCTTGGGCAGCAGAAACATCGGGAGGTGAGCTTGCCACATGGTTTCCAGGCATAGAGGACACCATTTTGGTGGCCACATTGGGCACTGTAAATGATCCTCAAGACTCCCCCTTCCCGCAGGGAAAGCTAGTCATAGGACCCTTGGGATCAAGACCTGCAAGGAAGTGGGCAGTGCAAGCCTCCACGGCTTCCTCCTTCTTTAACAGGGCTTTCCTACTATGACAAGCCGTTGCAAGGCAGGGTTACCGCTAGTGACACCAGGTCCACCATGATTTTAATAAACTGAAGACCACAATGGAATTTTCAGCAGATGCCTCCCTAAATGCGGTTAGGTACGCTTCTAAGTCCATGGCCTCCTTGGTGGTAACCAGGTGCCTTCTCTGGCTTAGACAGTGGCAAGGTGATGCCAGAAACAAGTGGCAGCTGGCTTCCACTTCTGCTCCCTTTTCAGGGGAACAACTATCCGTTGCTCCTTTGGAACCACTCCTTACAGAGCCAAGCACAAGATTTTGCCTTCCCTCTAGGAGGTCTGAGAACCGTTCCTCCCCCTATTTTCGCCGTTTGCCTTTTCATGGTTCATATGGGATTTACCCTCCCCCATCTGCAGACAGTTCTTTTCCAGAGAGGGTCAACAACAGGACAGGATAAGCAGGAGTGGTCAACGTTTTCCACCGAAGAAGTCCTTCAGGGGTGGAGGAGGCCATCATTTATGGCATCAAAAGTGACTGCCTAGAGAATCTTATCAGGAGTCAAGTGGCCTTTGCCAACCGATGGGAGGAGATAACTACGGACGCCTGGGTCAGGGAGACGGTAAAATTCGGCCGCTCCCTAGAGTTTTTCTCTTCTCCCTCCCCTGAGGTATTTTATCAGCTGTCTCGTATCACGAGATCAGGGGTTCTATTCCCTCTTATTCATCATCCCAAAATCCTTGGGGTATTGGAGGGTGTTACTCAATCTAAAATGCCTGAACCACCATATTGTCTACCAGCAGTTCAAAATGCATTCCCTTCTGACCATCTTAGAGATCATCCTGAGGGACAATTATCTCACTTCAGTGGACCTCACGGAGGCATTCCTCCATGTCCCAATCCTCCTGGATCACAGGCAGTACCCACAATTCTTTTATCAGGGGAGGCATTTTCAGTACAGGGCCCTCCCCTTTGGGTTCTCGTCATCCCCCAGTTTGTATTTGTATTTGTATTTATTTGTCTTGTATGCTGCCCACTCCCGAAGGACTCCGGGCGGCTCACAATAACAAGGGAAGGGGAAAACTGGACAAAGACAACACTTTAAAAACAAAAACCGCAACATTCACAATTTCCGTGGGGCTGGATGTTTCACAAGTCCCCCGGCCTGCTGGAGCAGCCAGGACTTGGTGGCTTTGCGGAAGGCCGGGAGGGTAGTAAGGGTCCGGATCTCGATGGGGAGATCATTCCAGAGGGCTGGAGCTGCAACAGAGAAGGCTCTCCCCCGGGGGGTTGCCAGCTGACATTGGCTGGCGGATGGAATCTGGAGGAGACCTAACCTGTGAGATCTAATCGGTCTATGGGAGGTAATCGGCAAGAGGCGGTCTCTCGGGTACCCAGGTCCGATGCCATGTAGGGCTTTATAGGTAGCGACCAGCACCTTGAAGCGGATTCGGAGACTAATGGGTAGCCAGTGCAGCTCGCGGAGGATAGGTGTGACCTGGGTGTACCTGGGTGTACCCACAATCGCTTGCGCGGCTGCGTTCTGGACTAACTGAAGTCTTCGAACTCTTCAAGGGCAGCCCCATGTAGAGCGCATTACAATGATCCAGTCTTGAGGTCACAAGGGCGTGAGTGACTGTCTGAAGGGCCTCCCGATCCAG
Source organism: Thamnophis elegans (assembly GCF_009769535.1). Classification (NCBI taxonomy): domain Eukaryota; kingdom Metazoa; phylum Chordata; class Lepidosauria; order Squamata; family Natricidae; genus Thamnophis; species Thamnophis elegans. The sequence continues at coordinate 44,455,872 of NC_045558.1, forward strand.
GTAGGGTCACAATTGGTGCACCAGGCGTACCTGGGCAAAGGTCCCCCTGGTCACAGCCGACAAATGGTGTTCTAAAGTCAGCTGGGGATCCAGGAGGACTCCCAAATTGCGAACCCTCTCTGAGGGGCGTATAATTTCACCCCCCAGCCTGAGAGATGGAATAATTGAAATAATAATAATAATTCAGCGGATGCAATAAGGGCGGCAAAATGCGAACATTTCGCCGCCCGTATTGCCACGAGATAGGCTCTGATAAAGGCTCTCATCAGTGCTCGGTCTGACTCAGATTTACTGGCCCTCCAGCGGCGCTCTAGGCGTCTCTTTTGGCGCTTCATCTCCCGGAGTTCCTTGTTAAACCAAGGAGCCTTCCTGGATCCACTGCCTCGGAGAGGTCGCAAAGGTGCAATCCGGTTTAGAGCACCCGCCGCCGCTGTATTCCAGGCAGCGACTTAAGGACTCCACCGGATTGTGGACGATAGTGTCAGGTATTTCTCCAAGCGCCGTCTGAAATCCCATAGGGTCCATCAGGCCCCTGGGGCGGAACCACCTAATCGGTTCCCCCTCCCTACAGTGGGGGATTGGTTTCTGAAAGTCAAGCCTCAGTAGGAAGTGATCAGACCATGACAAGGGCAAGGTTTTAATGCCCTTCAACTCTAGATCACATCTCCACTGCTCCGAAAGAAATACGAGGTCAAGCGTGTGACCAGCTGAATGAGTCGAACCCCGAATTACTTGGGTCAAGTCCATGGCTGTCATGGAAGCCATGAATTCCTGCGCCCCGTCAGAGCGTTCACCAAGTGTAGGCAGGTTGAAATCCCCCAGAACCATAAGCCTGGGGAACTCTACCGCTAACTTGGCTACTGACTCGAGCGAGGGGAGGGCCGTTGCAACACTGTTGGGAGGTAGGTACATTAGCAACAAACCCACTTGACCACCAAGGTCCAACTTCATCAACAGGGACTCACAAGCTCCGGAGCAGGGATCCTACGAGGAACTAAAGACCTTCGGACGATGACAGCCACTCCCCCATCCCTTCCCTGGGGCCGCGGCTGATGAAGCACCTGAAATCCTTCTGGGCACATTTCAGTGAGGGGGACTCCTCCCTCCGGGCCCAGCCAGGTTTCAGTAATACATGCCAGGTCTGCCCCCTCATCTAAAATTAGGTCCCGGACAAGGGGAGCTTTGCGAACCACAGACCTGGCATTTAGCAACAACAGCCTGAGACCAGGGCCCTGACAGTTCTCGCCACCTGACCCTGGAGTGGAACTAACAGGGCCGGAAGGAGGGATGTCTGTGATGTAGCGAACCCTCCTTCCCCGGTAATGGCTAGTCCTGAAGTTCCCGCCGTACCTGCCCCTCCCCATAGTGACCATTTGTTCACTAAACTACTAGCCGCAGTAGCGGTTCATCTCTGGGTCAGACAAGTTAGAATCCAGTGCTATTTGTATGACATCCTTCTACTGTCCAGATCAACAAGTCAAGCAGAAAGAGATGTAGATATCACAGTTCAGGCCCTGGAGAATCACAAATTTTCCATAAACCTAGACAAAACCATCTCTGCCCCTCGACTTGCCTCTTCCACCTGGGAACTATCATAGACAACAAGGAGGGCAGGTTTTACCTTTCCCAGGAGTGCCAGGACAGTTTCCAAACCTTGGCTGGCCACATGAGATTTCAACACTGAGTCCAGCTTATTGTATTCTCCTAACTGTTGGGGAAGATGGTGTCCTGCTTCGCAATCATTCTTTGGGCCCATCTACACAACTGGACTCTCCAGTGGTTTCTGCTTCCACACCATAAGACTGGCAGGAGCTGTTCATTGACCACTGTGCAGGTACCTCCAGAGGTAACCAAGTCCCTGAGGTGGTGGTTGTCCCCGGCCATCTCCAAGGACTCACGGTTCAGAGAGCCAGACCGCCTAACTTTGACCATGGATGGCAGTCTGTTCAGCTGGGGCGCTCACCTTCAGTCATGGATGGCCGAGAACCAGTGGTCCCTGTCAGATCTCAAGCACATCAACTGGCTGGGACTACAGGCTGTCCGGCTGGCTCTGGTGCATTTCCAAGAAGGGCGTAACCAACAGGCACATCCTGGTCCTCACATATAACATGACCGCGAAGGCCCATATCAACTGCCAGGGGGGATCTCACTCCAGGTCCCTCATGCGGGAAGCAGAGCTTCTCAGCCTCTTGGCAGAAGCCCACCTACTGCCCATAAGGCTAAACAATTCAGGGGTGAGGAACATTCTGGATGACTGGCTCAACTGCACTCAGACCACGTGGACTGGACACTGCACCCGGACCTCTTCTGGGAACTTACCAGTGGTATGGAATGCCAGTGATCTCTTTGCCACCAAGGACAACAGATAGGTACCATGCTTCGTCTCAAGGTACACAGTTCCAAGTGCAGAAGGAACAGATGTGCTAAACTGCCTGTGGCCCGCTGGGCTTTGGTATGTGTTCCCTCCTCTTCCTCTAATTCAGTGAGTCACCCGGAGGATGCTGGAGGAGGGAATTTCAGCTTCTGGCACCTTATTTACCCCATCAGCCCTGGTTTGTGGATATAATGAGTAGCGTCCCCCTGGAGGATCCGTGTCTTCCGAATTTCACTTGGCTAAGAGTCCCTTTTTCCACCTGGACCCTAAGTGGCTCATATTTACTGCCTGGAGATTGCGTGGCAGGTCCTGAGTGTGGACAGACAATCCCTAGTGTCATCGGGACAATACAGGTGTCGAGGCACCCACCGACTAACCGCATTTACGATGCTACCTGGAGGGCCTTTTGCCGCTGGTGCAGAGACAAGAACATTATTCCTTTGAAGGCCCCCATCCATCAGGTTGGAATTCCTGCAAGAGGGCCTGGACAGCGGCCTGTCTCCCAACACCCTCTGGAGACAGGTAGCAGCCCTCTCTTCAGTTCTCACCTACAAATCACTCACACTATCCTTTGATTCAACGATTACTGAGAGGGACCACCAATCTCCAACCTCCGATCATTCACCAATATCCAACATGGTACTTGACCAAAGTACTGTATTCCCTCACAGGGGCCACTTTCAAATCCTTGAGGGCCACCTGGCTCCGCTACTTTTCTCTGAAAGTGGCATTCTTGGTGGCAATCACATCAGCCAGGCAGGTATCAAAATTGGCAGCCTTGTTGGTAAGGCAGGATTTGTGCGTGTTCCATTCTGACAGAGTTGTCTTACGACTTGACCCTTTATTTGTTCTAAAGGTGTCAACACCAGGTTGCACCGGGCCCAAGAGTTGATACTACCAAACTTTTACCTGGCACCGGTTCATTACCTCGAATGACAGTGGCAAACATTAGATGTCAGAAGGGCGCTTTGCATCCACATCAGTCAGACATCTTCATTGCATTGCACAGAAGCACTCTTCGTTTCCTTTCAGCCAGCGTCCATGGGACACAAAGCAATTCCTTCCTCTTTGGGGTATTGGATACGGGCTGCATTGCAAAAACCTCTGAACTGCAGTCTCAGTCGTCTCCAAGGCGTATCATGGCTCACTTCACCAGGAGTGCAGCCATTTCAGTGGCATGGGTAACGTAGGCTTTGCTGGAAGAGTTTTGTTAGGCCACCACCTGGGCCTCTCCATCCCCATTTATCTGCCATTACAAGATAGACAGCTACACGTTGGCAGACATGACATTTGGCAGGCAGGTTTTACAACAGGTTCACATGCGCCAGGAGACTTCGGTCCAGACTATGACTCATCCATGAGAACAGGACAGACTTTGGTATGTCCCATTCCTGGATTCTATCTCCACCAACAATGGAGAATAGGCGTTGGTCTTACCTGAGACGCACATTCTCTGGGCAGGTGGAGATAGCATCCAGCCCCCACCCCCAGGAGGTCCAGTCTGGTGTCAGCAAGGAGAGACTTTTCACTCAGCACATGTCAATCTGCAGCAATGCCTTCGTCAAAAACTGGGTGGAGCTACCAAAGGAGGCAGGAAAGTTTGCAGACTCAGTCTGATAGGATAACAGATGGAGTTAACCCATTCCTGGATTCTATCTCCACCTGCCCAGAGAACGGGCGTCTCAGGTAAGATCAACAACAATTCTATTTGTTATTGTTTCAAATATTTAGTCTGATATTCTACATCTCTTATTGTCATTTATACTATGTTGTCATTTCAAATCATATTCTTCTTAATCCTTGTGTGGTTTTGTTGTTGAGAATTACTTCCATGAATGTCTTTGAACAATTATTATTGAGTAACAATTATTATTCTATAAATGTAGTGCTTAATATTAAAGTATAAATAAGAGTAGAAATATTTCTTGAAATAGTAATACTATTCATCTTAATTTTCTTGTAAAACATGTAATATGTAAACATGCATCTTACTAAGCATTACTATTGTTTCGTGATATGAACAGCTGTACAATAGGTAGGTAATTAGGTAGGTAGGTAGATAAGATAAGATAAGATAAGATATATTACGGGGGTTCAGAATGGAAACAGATTTTAGTCTGTCAACCCTATTTGTCAACTGAATTTACTATTTTATTATCCTGTTTCTCTAGTCTCACTTTTTCCAGAATAACTCATTTTCCCATGTTCTTTGTACACCAGGATATCCAAATGTAATATTTACTTCATAAACAGTTCGACTCTTCTTTATTTTTGTAGCTTGAAACAGTTTTTAATGTTATTGTCTATATGAGACAAAAATTCGGAAGTGGGTTGGGCTGAGACTGAGTGACAGGTCATACAAACAACTTTGTTGTTTCAAGGAGGATCCGAGTCACAATCTCCTTGTTACTAATCTGACATTTTAATCACCACACAAAACTGTCTCTACAATGCATTTTTAATAAATACTCACTATTTCTTCATAGGTTGATGAAGAAGATTTTTCCTGCCTTTTTTATAAATTTGGTCAACTGAAGTTGGTGGACATGCCTAATAGTCCTATCTCCTGTATGCCCCACAATAGCATTTTGAGGTAGATTGAAAGACAATAATTGACCCAAAGTTACTCAATTCACCTTCAAGCCTATGGTCAGGCTAAGAACTCAGTTTCCTGGTTTCTAGGATAGCATTACACCAAACTGACTCTCAATTATTATATTGGTATGCATAGTGGTACACTGTGATATACTTGTACTGCTATACAGTGATTAGCTCAAACTTACACAAGGCTTCTCTGTCTTGTTTCCATATTTGCTCTCGAGAAAGGTCAGGAAATTGCTCCATTTTATTACCTAGGGTTTTTTTAACCTCTTTTTACTTCTGTCTTATTTGCAACTTGAGAAGAACACCTATTTTCAGTTCCATTACCAGAAATTATTTTTACTCTTGAAGATTATAATTACTCTTTCTTCATTCTATTATCATTTTAGGACATTACATTAGTAGAATATTAGTAGGACATTTTACCTGATTTAGCATATGGGAAGATGTTGCTGATTTGATTATCCATGTATAATACTATTTTGATTGTTTGTTTGATTGATTGATTGATTGATTACATGCCATCAAGTTGTTATTATCTATCTGTAACCTGATCTTTTGAATCTTCCAATAGTGTCCTAATTGCTACTGTAATTGAATTCATCTACCCTACTGTAGGTTGTCCCCTTATTCTATAATCTTCCCATACCATGTAATTTTATATTTTTTTCTTCTCTATTTCCAGGATGGCACAAAACAAAAAAGGGAACGGAAAAAAACTGTCTCATTTAGCAGCATGCCTACTGAGAAGAAAATAAGTAGTGCAAGTGACTGTATCAATGCTATGGTTGAAGGTTCAGAACTCAGAAAAGTTCGGTCCAACTCTAGGATATACCATCGATATTTTCTTTTAGATGCAGATATGCAGTCACTAAGATGGGAACCTTCAAAGAAGGATTCTGAAAAAGCAAAAATTGATATCAAATCAGTCAAAGAAGTGAGAATAGGGAAAAATACAGACATTTTTCGTAGCAATGGAATTTCTGACCAAATTTCAGAAGATTGTGCATTTTCTATTATTTATGGAGACAATTATGAATCTCTGGATCTAGTTGCAAACACTGCAGATGTTGCAAATATTTGGGTTACTGGCCTAAGGTACTTGATATCTTATGGAAAACATACACTGGACATGCTAGAAAGTAGGCAAGATAAAATGCGCACCTCATGGGTCTCCAAAATGTTTAGTGAAACAGATATAGATCATATCGGGTGGATATCCTTGGACAAAGCTGTGCAGTTTATAAAAAATTTAAATCCTGGTTTAAAAACAAATAAAATTGAATTAAAATTCAAAGAACTGCAGCGTTCAAAAGACAAATCTGATACAGAAATCACGAAAAATGAATTTATTGAAGTTTTCCATGAGCTTTGCACTCGTCCTGAAATATATTTCTTACTAGTTCAGTTTTCTAGTAATAAAGAATTTCTTGATACAAAAGACCTTATGATGTTTTTAGAAGCAGAACAGGGTATGCCTCATGTCACAGATAAGACTAGCCTTGATATTATTCACAAATACGAACCATCTAAAGAAGGTCAAGAAAGAGGCTGGCTCTCCATAGATGGTTTTACAAATTATCTTACTTCCCCAGAATGTCATATATTTGATCCGGAGCATAAAAAGGTGTGCCAGGACATGAAACAGCCTTTATCTCATTATTTCATAAATTCTTCTCATAACACATACTTAATAGAAGATCAGTTTCGAGGACCATCTGATATCAGCGGTTATATTCGTGCTCTAAAAATGGGATGCCGCAGTGTTGAGTTGGATGTGTGGGACGGTCCTGACAATGAGCCTGTAATTTATACAGGTCACACAATGACTTCACAAATTGTTTTCCGAAGTGTAATTGACATAATTAACACATATGCATTTTTCGCTTCCGAATATCCTCTTATTTTATGTTTGGAAAATCATTGTTCTCTCAAGCAACAGAATGTGATGGTCCAGCATACGAAGAAAATCCTGGAGGATAAACTGTATACGAATCCTCCAAATACAGAGGAATCTTACCTGCCATCTCCTGAATATCTTAAAGGAAAAATACTAATTAAAGCCAAGAAGTTATCATCTAATTGCTCTGGGCTAGAGGGAGATGTTACAGATGAAGATGAAGGCGCAGAAATGTCACAGAGAATGGGAAAAGATGCAGTGGAAACACAGAATGTTGTGCCAGTGAAACGGTTTCAGCTTTGTAAAGAACTATCAGAACTGGTAAGCATATGTAAATCAGTTCAGTTCAAAGATTTTCAAGTTTCATTTCAACTTCAGAAGTACTGGGAATTTTGTTCTTTTAATGAAGTGCTCGCTACCAAATATGCCAATGAACATCCTGGAGACTTTGTGAATTATAATAAACGCTTTCTTGCAAGGGTTTTCCCAAGCCCTATGAGGATTGATTCTAGTAATATGAACCCACAGGATTTTTGGAAATGCGGCTGTCAAATTGTGGCAATGAACTTTCAGACACCTGGATTAATGATGGATCTTAACATTGGCTGGTTTCGACAAAATGGCAATTGTGGCTATGTGTTGCGACCTGCTATCATGCGGGAGGAAGTATCTTTCTTTAGCGCAAATACAAAGGACTCAGTGCCTGGTGTATCACCTCAGCTTCTTCATGTTAAGATTATTAGTGGGCAAAATTTTCCAAAGCCAAAATGTTCAGGTGCCAAAGGTGATGTAGTAGATCCTTATGTGTATGTAGAAATCCATGGGATTCCAGCAGATTGTGCAGAACAAAGAACAAAAACCATCCACCAAAATGGAGACAATCCTATTTTTGATGAGAGCTTTGAATTTCAGATTAACTTACCTGAACTTGCTATGGTACGCTTTGTTGTGTTAGATGATGATTACATTGGAGATGAATTCATTGGGCAATACACAATTCCTTTTGAATGTTTACAACCAGGTTATCGTCATGTCCCACTTCAGTCTCTAACAGGAGATGCTCTAGCATATGCTTTCTTGTTTGTTCATGTTGCTATTACTAATCGAAGAGGTGGAGGGAAACCTCATAAACGGGGACTTTCTGTTAGAAAAAGCAAGAAATCCAGAGAATATGCTTCTATGAGGACTTTGTGGATTAAAAGTATTGATGAAGTTTTCAAGAATGCTCTTCAGCCCATACGTGATGCCACAGATTTGAGAGAAAATATGCAGGTATGACTTTGCATCTTTCATAGCAAAAGCAATAGCACTTAGACTTATATACCATTTTACAGTGCTTTACAACTCCCTCTAAGCAGTTTAGAGAGTCAGTATATTGCTCCCAACAATTTGGGTTCTTATTTTACCCACCTCGGATGGAAGGCTGAGTCAACTTTGATCTTGGTGAGATTTGAACTGCCAAATTGGAGTCAGCTGGTAGTCAGCAGAAGTAGTCTGCAGTACTACACTCCATTGTGCCCCCAAGGCTCATAGACAATATTTTTGCATATATACTTAATTAATTATGAATCCAGAATCTAAACGGAATATTAGTTTCTAGAAATAATAATAGTTTATAAAGGAATATTTAGGTTTTACCTGATGAATTTCTTGATAGGATAACTTTGGGCCAGGCAATCTTTTTTCAGATCAACCCACCTCACAGTTGTAGTTGTCAAGAAAATAGGAATAAGGAGTATTAGGTATATTCATCATGTTAATTACTTATAAAATAATAAGTATTTTATACAGGTGGAATAAAAATCAAATAAATAGCATACACAAGAAAATTAAATGTGGGCAGGTTATTTTTATTTTAAGATTGAATATTTTTATGTGGATAAAAATAAGTGCCTCTTCAATAGCACTTAACTAAACTTGGAATACATAGTGGTGAGAACAAGCTTTTGATTGTAACTTAACATTCAGTCAATAATTAAATGTCAGTCCTTCAGTATAAAAATTGTTGCCAGATAGTATCCTTGGGCAATTTTCCTAAAGAAAACTGGCACAGGCAATTAAAATAGCTGATGAATCCAAACACCGTGTAAACTTATGTCAATCAAGTAAATGAACCTATTTCCTTATGTCAGCAGTCTGTTTAGTACAGTAATTTCAAGTCTAAAATGATGGATTGTTTTTCTTTAAAGGCTTCTTTATTAAATGGCAGTTTTCTATTTTTAGCAATGACTTGCAATGTATATAAATATCAGGAGTTGTGTTTAATACTAAATAGTACTGTGGGAGTCATTTTCTTCCTTCACTTTTCTTGCATTTGTATCATTGCATTTCCTTCCCTTAATTACCCATCCACCTATACAAAAACATACATTAATGAAATGCCTGGAAGAACTTAGATGTTATATTTGGTGGAAAATTACTTGTGGAGAGGATGTTGAGCATGTTTAGCCTATGTTTAGACAAAGACTAATTTAGCTGCCTTAGCTTAAGTTTTAATGTTTTTAAATTCAGTTATATAATAAAATAGCGATCATTATTTCACTACTGTCTTTAATTAGAAATCAGAGTTTGAAGTGGAGCTGAGATTCAACAAGATCAAAACATCTCTCAAATTTTTCATGGCAAAATAAGTAATTATTGACCTTTTTAAAAGAAAACCTCAGTAATTAAGTGAATGACCCACAGTTATTTAAACCTCCAAGAATAAAAAGGTTGCATGACAAATATTATAAACTTTCAACATAGAAGGTTTTGAAATGGTGGCCATAATGTAAAATTACAACATGGATACCTCAGTATTTTTCTGCATAAGAAAGCAAGCTATTCTTATGAATTACAAATGAAAAGAATTGGTTTCTTGGCAACATTTCAAAATGTATTTATCATATTGAGTATTTGTTATAAATGCTACAAATACACATAGCTCATTGTTTGCCTAGGAAAAGTAGTTAGGCCTATCTATGTATTACTTAATACTTTAACTGTTATAACTTCTACATTATAAACTATTAATTGACCAGTACAATATCACTTCACATTTTTCTCTCCCCCCCCCCCTCCCTTTCTCTCTTCCAAATAGAATGCAGTAGTTTCATTCAAAGAGTTGTGTGGGCTTGCTCCTGTAGCAAATCTTATACAATGTATTCTGGCAGTGTCTAGCCGCTTAGTGAAATCTGATAATACAACCTTGGTTGTGATAAATCTCAATGATCAGTATCCCACAATGGAATTGCAAGGGATTGTTCCAGAAGTTTTAAAAAAAATTATCACAGCATATGAAACAGTAAGTAATCTACCATTTTTTTCTCAGTTTGAAAGAGTTATATTTGTATATCTATATATATATGTAGACTTAAATATATAAGTCTACTGTTCTGTAATTCTTCTTCAACCCCCATCTGCTGTTTGGAAAATTACCTCTGTGAACACGGAGGAATTATTTCTGGAGATTAATTAAGGCACAAAATTTCTCTTTGGTGCTCTCTATGATTATTTGGATTCTTGCTGAACATGTCTAGGTGTTTGAGATTAGTATAGTAATCTCAAGTAAACCTGTTATTGTAATTAAACAAACTTTATTGGATACATGCTTACATATATCTTACCTGCGCATTGGCTGTTGATTTGGTTTAGTAATTTTGCTCCACTTATACTCATGTAATACTGATTATAATTTTGTAGTTCAATAAACAAATGGAAAATTAATTTGTTTTTTAGACTTTAATGTGTTATGATAAGTTCTGAACTAAAAATCACATTCTATATTGAAATTTGTAGCTAAAATTCAGTTTCATTTCTAGTAACTTTTTACAGATTAGAATATATTTTCCATGTTTAAAAAATATTTTAAAATCTATATTCATTCTATATTAATAGAATAGAATTTCCACAAAAATGACTTTTTAAAATGGTTGAGTTTTTTAATGTAAACATTTCATACTTACTAAAATCATTGCTGAAATAAGTGTGGCCTTAAGTGTAAGAAAAGTGCTGTAAATGTGATTGAGTCTAAATAGAATTGTTATTTAGTAAATCAGAAAGAAACAGCACCAATTACAATTTCTCAAGTTTTGCTTCCTTCTCGGTTTGTGACACACAACTGCCATTTCTTGTTAAAAGTAAAATTTACAGAATAATTCCATTAACCACTGAACAAGTTATAAGCACTAAAGATGGCATAAAGATCTTTTTCCAACTTTTCAGATGTGTAGATACGTAGGCTCTGGGTAATTAAGAAAGATTCTGTACTGTACTTCAATATGTTGTAAATCTTGGAAACTTTAAGATGTGTGGACTTCGACCCCCAGAATTCCCCATTTGATCTGATGCCCATTTTCTGTAAAGATATAGGAATAACTACCAGCATTCATGACTATAAACTTAATAGTAGAACCTTAAATTAAAATTTTAAAGTATTTTGCTTAGAATATTTGTTTTTGGGGGAGAGTAGAAATTTAAACCATAAATTATGAAACTTTTTTGCTTCCCATCTCGTCCAACAACTCTGGGTGCGTACAACATAAAAATATTAGAATATGATAAAATCATCAATCATAAAAAACAACAATCTACAGCAGATAAAATCATTAACCACAAGATGGCAAGGAGGGAATTGGACTTTGGGAGAGGGGTAGTTAAGTTTTAATTAGTCAACTACCTCCAGTATGAAGCTCCCTGTTGGGTCCCCAAGCCAACCAGGTCTTAAGCCAGGTCTTAAGGCATTTACAAAATTTTTAGTATTTTTTTTTAGTATTTTATTAGGATTTATAGGCCGCCCTTTTCCCTGAGGGGACTCAGGGCGGCTTACAATCATTAGGGAGGGGGTGCAATTCAAAATAAACAATATGTGAGCAAAATAAAATAATAAAAACACAACTTGCATTCAACATTCAACACTCGGGTGGGGCAAATTAGAGGCTTATCCCCAGGCCTGTTGGGATAGCCAGGTCTTGAGGGCTGCGCGGAAGGCCTGGACGGTGGTGAGGGTGCGTATCTCGACGGGGAGATCATTCCACAGGGTCGGAGCTGCAACAGAAAAGGCTCTCCTCCGTGTAGTCGCCAGTCGACATTGACTGGCGGATGGGATTCGGAGGAGGCCCAGTCTGTGCGATCTTATCGGCCGGAGGGAGGTAATCGGCAGAAGGCGGTCTCTCAAGTACTCAGATCCACTACCTTGAAGGGCTTTAAAGATGGTCAACAGCACCCTGAAGCGCACCCGGAGATCAACAGGTAGCCAGTGCAGCTCGCGGAGGATGGGTGTTATGTGGGCGAACCGAGGTGCGCCCACTATCACTCGCGCGGCCGCATTCTGAACTAACTGCAGTCGCCGGATGCACTTCAGGGGCAGCCCCATGTAGAGCACATTGCAGTATTCCAGCCTAGAGATCACAAGGGCTCGAGTGACTGTTGTGAGAGCCTCCCGATTCAGGTAGGGTCGTAACTGGCGGACCAGGCGAACCTGGGCAAATGCCCCCCTGGTCACAGCCACAAATGTCAGAATAGGAGCCAACCTCATCTCAGGGGATAAGGTGTATCAGAGTTCTGAAGCCATGATAGAAAAGACTCTTCTTCAGTTACTGTGAGCCAAAATTCCATGACTAATGGGATCTGGCGTAGAACCCTCTGCCAACGTGGCTAGGGTGGGCCAATTCCATCAGGGTGAGAGAGTTCCTCAAGTTGCCTGACCCATGCCATGCAGAGATTTGAAGTTGATAACACCTTGAATTGCACCTGAAAGCAAACTGGTAACTAGTGTAGTTCATAAAGCAGTGGCATAATGTGGAACACAAAGAAATATTAAACATTTTTTAATCAAAGTACCACACTAAAAATGAAAGCAAATAATTGCAAGGGATAAAGTGAGCATTAGACTTACCACATCTTTAAAGGGGGAGTAAGTAGAAAACTCAATTTCAGAAATCTTTTAAGACTTTTAAGTAAACAATAAAATAAAAATCATGTAACAATGATAACTTTAAAAAATACTACAGGCAGTTATGCAATAATAGAATGGAAATATATGTTGAATTGTAGATGAAAGGTGGATGAAAGATTATTACTGCTAGTTTCAAATGAACATTTTAGTTAATTAAAATATCTCTAGATGGTATGGAATTACATTGCATTATATTACTTAATTTTTCTACAGGGAGTTATAGAATTTGTCTTACAAATTTTGTATATATTATTGAAACAAACAATTGGATTTACATTGGGGTATTTTATTTATTTGTTAGATTGCTATCCTATCTTCAAATAGAATTGCATATGTAGTGTTCACTACTGTTTGTCTTACCACTACAACCCTATGAGATAGATAGAGACAAGGTGTAGAGCAGGGATGTCAAACTCAATTTCATTGACGGCTGCATCAGGATTGTGGTTTACTTTGCGGGGGGTGGCTGGGTGGACGTGGCTTTGTTAGGTGTGTCCATGGTAGGCATGGCCAGCTCCCACTGCTGCTGTGCTCACTTTCCTTGGCCAGGTTGCTCATGGTGTGTGTGTGAAGGCAATGTGCGGGTCAGAGGGAAGCTCACTCCATCTCCTTATGAGATCCTCCAAAAGGATCCTCAGTGATAGGATGGGAGAGGTCAGAAGGAGGAGTCAAAGTGGATGGCAAAAGGCAGCAGAGCTGCTGGTGGCCAAGTGCTAAGGCATGATTTACCTCAGACCCTCACTCTCTCTCATAATTTCTTTCCTTCCCTTCTTTTTCCTTCCTTGCTTTGTTCCCCTCTTTTTTTCTTTTTCTTTCCTGCCCTTCTTGGATGCTCAAATGCAAAAGGGCAAACATTTCTCGATGCATCCTCATCTTATGATCAAATGCCACTTTTGCTAGTAGTTTGTGGCCAGTTATAGGCTCAGCTCATTCCATGCTTTCATTTTGTGGGAGCCTCCACAGACAACAGTACAGCAAAATGATGGCTCTGATAGTTGATCAGAGCTCCCCTGTTTTTTATGTGCAACAGCTTTAGTGTTTAAGAACAGAGGTAAGTTACTTACTTTTCTATTAATACATAATCCTTACAAGGGCTCTCCTGCAGGGACTCTGCCATGGTCTAATTCAGACTGTAAATATAGCAAAGGAAAATATTTATCTCCACTTGCTTTGTCCTGTTTGCAACAAACAAGGAGGGGATAGTTTCCTAAAAACTTAACAATTCAAGAATACCAATGTGCCATTTGTTAACTGCAAATGATGTATCTCAGGGTGAGGAAGGCCATTGGGAGGGGTTAGTGATAGAACAGGTCCTCAAGACCTCCTCGACCCACTAAAATGCCTCCTGTTTCCCCCTCCCTTCCTGCCACAAGAACTCACTTACCTTGCAAAAATCTGTCTCCTCTTCTTGTTTCTCTGCTTTTGAGGAAGGGAGAAGAGAGTTGACTTGGAAATGCTTTTGTGCTAAGAATGGACACTATTGGTATTCAGGCACCCATCCTCTTCTGCAGAGAGTCAGGGACCCAGAAACTTACATTCTCAAGGTAAAAAGTGTTTGTCTCCTGCCCCCCCCCCCCAAAAAAAAACCTCCCTATTTTCCATTTAATCACTTAATGAGACCTCATTGTCCCACGGAGCATTCTTTCATGCCAATGGGGTGAGAAAGAGCAAGAGGGCAACAATGCACTCTGTGTGTGTGTATGTGTGTGTGTGTGTGTGTTAGAGAGAGAGGGAGAGAGAGAGATCTCCATGCCATGGCACCCAAACTGCAGGCAGTGGCACAGGTGGCAGGAACTACCTGAGCAGCAAGGTGATGGGGAAGGGAGCACGAAGCAAGGTGGTGGGGGTTGCGGATCTTCCCCCACACCCTGCACCAGCTTACCTGAGTGTCCCACTAGCCAGGCACTGAAGAAAGGCTGGCACACGCAAGCGAGCAGCGCACCAGAGCCACAGATGGCATTGTTTGAACACTGAACGAAGTCCAGCCCACCGGAGTTTGTTGTGCCGGGGCAGGAATGAGACCCTGCCTAATGGAGCCAGCTTCCACTTGGGTGGGGAAGGTGACAACGAGGAGAAAAACAGTGAGGCTTTGTGCCAGCCGGCTGGCCAAGCAGGAAGCAGTCAGGTGGGCTGCGTGACTGGCAGGTTGGGAAGGGGGCAGTCATGGCTGCAAAGTGACTGCCATTGCCATCAGCTTGAATGCCCCAATTGAAACTGGAGTTTGCCGAACCATGGAAGAGAGGCCCTGCTGACCTGCAGAGCTTGCCACTGCTTAAGTGGGGAGGACAAGGAGAAAAGCGGCTGCTCTGGTGGTTCCTGCCGCCTTTGCCAGCAGCTTGAGTACCTCAGCTGAACTGACTGATCTCTCTCTTTCCCCCTCTCCCTCATACACACAGAGAAACAGAAGTTGTAGAACTCTTTCTCTCTGTGTCTCACTGCGGCTACAGTTGTGGTGCTTCAGTGCCTGGCTGGCGGGGCACTCAGATAAGTGGGTATGGGGGCAGCTCTGAACCCCATTGCCTTGCTTTATGGCTGCTGCACAGTGCGTTGCTCAGCCTCCTGCTAGGTTACGTCAGCGAGCAAGGAGATGAAGTGGAGAAGAATAAAGCAAGGTGGAGGACGAAGCAAGGCAGGGGGCGCAGAGCTGCCCCACTACGCCCCGGCTTACACAAGGGCCCTTCAAGCAGGCAAGCCAAACCCTCATCCCTGCCACCCCAGGGCAGCTACATCTCTTCACTAACCTTTCCAGCTCCTTTCGCCGCCACCATGTGCAAAGCAACTACAAGTAGTCTTTGGGACTACGGTAAAAAAAATAGTTCAGACCTTCCAACTACTCACGAAAAAAATGGATCTTACGAGATTGAAAGGTCTGAACTATTTTTTTACCATAGTCCCATAGACTATGTTAGTTACTATGCATATGACGAAGGAGAACTAGGACTGTAGGCATGTGTGCCGGGATGGCGTGGGCCGTACCAAAGTGATGCGGGCCAGACCCTTATACCAGGATGGCTACATGGGCCGGATTCAGCCTCATCACAGGTCTTGACACCCCTGGTTTAGAGGGAAAAAAGCATTCTTAAAGAATGAAGATTTATATTTCTAAAATGCATATATGGTTTATAGATGAAAATTTTGGAATGAGGTAACAATCAAGTGTAAATAATCCATTTATAAACAATGTGCAATTGAGAATATATCTTACTCAAAATATGCATGCAATTTTGTGCTTGGTTTTTAGTAATAAAAAGTTCAGACTGATTTTGGTTACTGATCATGTTATCTTGAGGTCTTTTTAGATAAGAAAGTGAGATATAATTAAACTACAAATAGTCTTTGAATTACAAATGTTTGTTTAACAACAATTCAAAGTTATAATCATCTCAGAAAAAGTTATTTATGACCTGTAATTCATACGATTGTTTTATCACCCAGCAATTCGGGCACTGCATTTCATTCATTTTATGCATGCATAGTCCACATGATTGGGATTTGTGACCTTTTATTTGCCAATTTCCATCAAAAGCGCCCATGAGAAAGCTGGATTTGCTTTAATCCTGCAATTTGCTTAACATTTCTGTGGTTTGCTTAACAACTGCTATAAAAATTGTCAGAAATTTATTATGATTTATTGCCACAATGACATATAATAGAAATTCCAATTTTCCTGTACGCTGCTTGTAGAGTCCAAGCATGGGTTAAACTCAGCCAATCTGCCCAGGACTGAATTGAAACTTTAGCCATGCCTCTGATGTTGCCTTGACTGCCAGTTTTTTCAATTCAGTCAAAGCCCAGTGGTGCGTTTTCATTTTATAGGCAGATTGCTTGAACTCTCTTTTTTGTTTTTTTACTGTAAACTTTTATCTTTTTTTCTTCCCCCAGAGAGCAGGCTTGGTGAGTTTTTTTCCTTGTTTATTGTTCTTCCTTATCTCCCCGCTACGGTTTCAAGTGTCCTGAGGTTGCTTGGGCTCCTGCCACTGTCCGGCAGGCTATTAGAGGCAAGGAGCGCGCAGGCAGTCTGCAGAGCCCCGCACGATAGCTGCAGCTCCGCTGCATTCAGAATCAATTGTTTTTGAGGCGGCAGCCTCAGCCGGTGGCAATTCGGAGCCTCTCGCAACTAGCATTGGAGCTTCTTTGAGTTCCTGGACTGCCGGCGGCCATTTTGGAGCCTCTCTTTTTTCCTGGTGGCCATTTTGAATCTTGAATTTGGTGTCGTGGACATTTTGAAGCATTTTTTGGCACAAAGGAGATTCGGAATCATTTTTTCTTGCAGCGGCAGCCATTTTTTTCTTATTGTTTGGCACGCTTTTGCAATAAATAGCCTGCTCTGCGCATATTACATCAGGGAGTCTTCCTGTCCGGATCCTTTCGGCTGGTCTGCTCCTTAGCCTGGACTAATAGATCAAGCGGCAAAAGGGGGGATTAGCCTCTCTTATCATACCCCCTCAGATCTTCATCTGCACTGGTGCTGGGAGCAGTTCCGCTCGCATTGGTTTTTTTTTTTTCTTACCTTTGGTCTTCAGTCTATCGACCTTGCTCCAAACCTGTGGTCTCAGTGTCTCCATTGTGGGAGCACTTCAGCCTCTTGTTTGCTGTGGTAGCAGGTGGTGAGTGCTTCAGTCCCCAGTCTACCCAATCATTCGCAGGACCCCATCTGAGAGAGAGATGGCTGAACAAGATCCCGGGGTCTCTGAGCAGCCGGGCCTCTCTACCAGGCAGGTTGGCAGGGCAGCTAGGGAGGCCCTTAAGGCCACCTAGCAATCTCCAAGGCAAGGCAGGAAGCAGGCCCTGGCCCAAGACAGGGATGCTTTAAGGTGCTAGAAAAACAAATTTCCAGGGCCCACAGTCAAGCCACAGGCCTCTCCCAGGAGCCAGCCAGCGAGGTCTCTCTGGTAGATCAGGCCAGGCATGCTTCTTCTATTTCAGACAGTGAGGATGAGGAACAGGAGTTTTCCCCTGTGACTTCCTTGGTCACAGTCAGTTCCCCCGGGGCCTTGGTGATTGAGCATGCTGACCTTTTTGGTTGCCATTTAGAGGTGGAGGAGGAGGTCATTCCTGCGGGTCCCTTAGCCCCTGAACAGGCCTTACCCCCACCGCCAAAGAGGGCCCGAGATATCCACAGAGATGCAGGAGATCATTGCCAGGGACATCTCTCAAAGCATTGAGGCTGGCATGCAGCGTAAGGCCAAGCAAGCACAGAGACCTCGGCCTAACCCGGGTCCACCTGACCTGTGAAGGGCAGACCAGTCTCAGAGGCCAACGTCTCCCCATTCCTTGCTGGAGAGGGGGGAATTGGATTGGGAAGAGGACATTCTTCCAGGTCAGGAATACAAGTTTTCAGGGGATAAGGGAACAGTCCCTGACAAGCCCGTGTTTGCCGACATGTTGAAACATGCCAATTTCAAGACTATTTTGGGTAAGGCTAAAGCCTCGACTCGGTTTGGTTTTTTGGCCCCTGAATAGACAGTCTCAGATTCCACAGACTCAGTGAGGCCTTTTTGAGGAGCAGTTCAACCGCATGAAATAGTACCCGTTCCAAAATTGTTCCTAAATGTAGCGCAGAAGCAGTGGGTGCAGCCTGGCATCCTTGCCACCCCCAGTGATAGTGATGGGAAGCTGTACACTGTGGTTGCTAGTTTGAAGGACTTATTGAAGTTGCCTCCGGTGGCCGCGCTCATGTCCTCTTTTGTCCTTCCCCCTGATCTCCTTGAAAGGCTCAAGGCGGAGGACAAGAGGGCGGAGAAGGCCTTCCACAAAACGCGATTAAGACGTCCGCCTCAACTTCCTTTCTCTCCAGAACCTCTCTTCTCTGGCTGAGGCAGTTACTCACCAAACTTCCGGCTGGGGACATCAAGCTTAGACAGGAAGTCAACAAGATCATTGTGGCTAAGGAATACACAGCTGATGCCACGTTGAATGCCACAAAGTTTGGATCTAGGGCCTTGGCCTCCAATGTCACCACCCATCACCTCCTTTGGCTTAGACACTAGAATGTGGACATGAGGTTCAAGTGGAAGCTCACTTCTGCCCCCTTCAAGGGGGACAAGCTCTTTGGTGAGGCCTTGGGCCCTGTCCTTGTAGAGAACAACAAGAAAAAGGTCATGCCTTTGGTCATTAAGAAGTCAGAGCGTAAGGGTTCCAATTTTTATAGGAGGCAGTCCTTTCATTCCTCAGAACAACCTTTTACCTCAGGCTCCCACCACCCCTATTCCCAGGGTACGGATAGGGCCCACAACCATCGGTCCTCTCGGGACAGAGGCCATCAACAGATCTACAAGTGCATGACCCGTCAAAAGCGCGGAGGACAAAATCGCGCTCGACGAAAGCGCGCATGTAACGTCATCACAGCGCGACGAAAAAAATTAAAAATTGAAATAAAATTAAAATTAAAGCAAGCCGATTCACATAAAGGTAAGGGTTAGGGTTAGGGTTAGGGTTAGGTTAAGGGTTAGGGTTAGGTTTAGAGCGTTAGCGTTAGGTTTAGGGTTACGTTAAGGGTTAGCGTTAGGTTTAGCGTTACGTTAACGATTAGGTTTAGGGTTAGATTAAGGGTTAGGTTTAGGGTTAGGTTTAGGGTTAGGTTTGGGGGGTTAGGGTAAGGTTTTAGCTTTATTTTTACATTTTTTGATCACAGCACGATGTTTTCGTCGCGCTGTGATGACGTCAAATGCGCGCTTTCGTCGAGCGCGATTTTGTCCTCCGCGATTTTGTGGTGGAACCCTACAAGTGCCCATTTCACGGGGGGGTTGGGTTCCAGATCTTTCCGGCGTTATAAGTGACCATCAACGGACGGCTCCCATTGGAGGGCGTCTTCAACTGTTCCACGCCTAGTGGGAGAGAATCATGTCAGGCCAAT
Source organism: Thamnophis elegans (assembly GCF_009769535.1). Lineage (NCBI taxonomy): Eukaryota > Metazoa > Chordata > Lepidosauria > Squamata > Natricidae > Thamnophis > Thamnophis elegans. The sequence goes on from NC_045558.1 coordinate 44,475,538, forward strand.
GGGTCCTGCAAATGATCTGCCTGAGGCTGACTCTAGAATTCATTTTGCCCCCTCCGGGTCATTTCATCCAGTGCACAAGCCCCACCCACCCAGTCAAGAAGGCTCTCATGGAACAGGAGATCCTTCATGTGTGGGAAATCAGGGACATAGAACCGGTTCCGCCCGATCAGGAGGGTACAGGGTTATTCCATCCTGTTACTTGTCCCAAAGAACTCCAGGGGGGAGGGGCATTTTGGATGTAAAAAAGCTAAACTACCACCTAGCATACAATAGGTTCAAAATGCAGACCCTCCAATCAGTTCTAGGCTGCATCAGGCCAGGAGATCTAGTAACTTCCATAGATCTCAAGGAGGCATGCCGGCACATCCCAATTTGCAGGGCTCACTGCAAGTTTTTGAGGTTCTTTTACGCAGGCCAGCTCTCCAGTACAGGGTGCTGCCGTTTGGCCTGTCATCGGCACCAAGAGAGTTCCTCAGAACCCATCTGGCGAGACTACAAGCCTGCTGTAATTGGTGTGAACAAAATAACTGTTTGCCAGGCTGCTCCAATAGTACAGTCAATTTTATACCTTGCTCTCCATCATACTCGTTTATCTTTTCCCCTACCTGAAAATATGGGTCTAAGCAAAGCTTCAGGCTTTAGCCATCCATAGTTATTTGGAAGTAAATCTGAAGTAATGTTTTGGTTTTCGGTATTTGAATTTTCTATTAAGATAAAAAGAATTTTTATAACATTTAGCTGGGTAAGACAGACAGTTTGTCATATTGTATCTGGACATATTAATATCAGTGGGGATTCTGATACATATCCTTATCACTATCTAATGTTGTTAATAACTAGTCTTGTGGAACTCTCTCTGTCTCGGTAGTTTATTTTAACTGCAATCAAAGACTAATCTCTAGTTTTCCCGATCTTGTCCTTATTTTTCCCTTGCATATATAATATGTAAGACAATTTTAACAGAAAAGACGGGGACAATGAAGAAATTAATTGAAATGGAAAACAATCGGAATCAAAATTGGTTTGAATTAGGATTGAAATCACAAAGAATTCAATAGGATATAAAAATAAAAAGCTTTTTCTTTTTTCTTTAAATTCTTCAAAATATTATTCAACCCAGACATAAAGAAGAGATGACTTAAATAAGATTAAAAAAGAAACCAATAACCTTGAAAGCTTTTTATTTATTTTCAATTATGATTTGTTGTTATTGATTGAACTTTGCTTTCTATCCATACAACTTTCAAGATGACTTGCAGCAATAAAGGAATTTCACTGGCAGTTTTTATTTTTTTATATTTAAAGTTAAAATCAAGGCAAAATTAAAATGGATTTGTTACAATCAAATCTATTCTGCATAAGCCTGGTGACAGAAGCAATAATGTAGTTGAATTCAGGTCCTTTTTCTAAGGTAAATGAACTTACATAACAAAAACTACATTAAGAGTATGTTGAGACAAAAGAAAGTCAGTTTTGAACATTAGATTTAACTACTAAAATATCATGGCATACATTTTGATGCCAAAGAAATGTATAGGAACTATTGTAAAAGAGATGAATATCTTTAAATGCCAGTATTTTATGAATTTTTCAAAACTTGTTCTTTTACATAAGAAGAATATATCTGTCAGATTCCTCCTTTAAGTGGGAGAAATAAAATCTGTGGCATGTTTAAAATACCAGAGATACTGGTACTCAAGATAATTTTTTGAGTAAGACAATTCTACCAAAATTAACAGAAGGTGGAAAAGGTCAATTTTAAATAATTTGCTATAGCAGTTAAATAGTTTAGGAAAATCTTTGAACTATCACAGTATACCACCGATCATATTTTTTGATATAAATAATGGATTCATGTTGTAAATCACTGCAGGGAAATGCGCCATCATATAAAAATTGGCATTATAAAGAAAGTCTATCCTTGAATTATTAAAGTCCATGTCATGCTTGCACAGGAAACTTTCATAATGGCATGTCATACATGTGTTGCACAATTAATGTGGAAAGATTAATGTGCAGTTCTTTTTCTTAAGAAAAAACAGTGGACTAAAAAGACTGGCTATTAACTTTTGGTCATTGTCTAGAAGTCCTAAAAAGCAATCATTTTAGGAGTAGGTTTCTGTTCAATGCCAAAAACTCAAAAGAGAACTGAACCCCATAAGATAAGAGCATAGCCGTTACGGGCAATTAATTTCTTTTATTTATTTATTTCTTTTCTGTGCTGCTTTCTAGCATTTTGTATCTTTATTCTGGCAAATATTCTGATTATCTAATCTGTTTACATGGCTCATCATATTGCATGGATGCCCTGTTCCTTCAATTAGTTAATTTCTCCAAATACCTCCTTTGCTGACTTTATTTATGATTTTTAAAAATCTATTCTTGATTACTCAAGTGTTTTGATTGTACTAGCATCAAACATTCCAAATGCTTGATTCCTGATATTAAGGGGAAACTGAAATAATTAATTTGAAAGCTTGGTTTTGGGGAAGAAGAAAATCCTCTTCTTTTCCATCCAAAATCCAGGTAAAAAGAGTATTTTCCTGTGCGCTGCATGGAGATACCAAGCATGGGTTAAATTCAGTCTATCTGCCCAAGGAGCTGAGTTGATTTTCTTAGACATGTGTCCTGCTTCTCATTGAGATCCAGTTTAAAAACTCAGTCTAACCCAGTAAGGATCGTTTTTGGGAAGCTCCTCAGTTCTTGAGCAAATAGACTGGGACTCTCCATATAATTAGCAAAGGTTTTTTTTTTGTCTAGTTATTTACCTTACTATTTTAGTTAGCTAGCTTCTTAGAAAAAGTTTCGTTTTTTTTTCCCGTCAGAGAAGGCTGTCAGGACTTGGAGCCTTCCCGCAATGCTTGCAGTGAAAGTTTCCACAGGGGGTTCGCCCAGCGGCTGCTGGCGAGCACTGGAGGAGCTAGGAGGCTTCCTTCTCCCGCAATTGTCAAAAGACTGTTCCTCGAGCACTGGAGGCCACATGGAGGGTCCCCTGCACCCGACAGTCCCTTGATTGTCCCGATGTGTGCAGCAGCCATTTTGGTTGCCATTTTTTTTGGCATGTTTTCTTTCCGGGACCGGATCTTGCTGCTGCAGCCTTCTCCACTGCAGATCACCACTGGAGGGTGTTGGGCTTTGTTCAGGACACTGGCAAGGCCTCCCCAACCATCACCAAGACTAAGCAGCAGGCGGCTTCAGAGTTTTTGGCCCATGGGTCATACTCCAAGGAGTCGGATCTATGGGTACAGTGGGGTTAGTCAGTCTGTGCCATGTGCTCTTCTACCACTATAACTAACACCTCCTCACTGCCCTGTACCAGCATCTGCTCAACGACTGCAGAGAGGCACATAGGTTCATCAACTACGGCAGATTGAGGCTTAGTGGAGGAGGGAGAGCAGACAGGGCCTCCCACAAAGCGGAGCAGGCCAGATCCCCCTTGCAAGGAGGCAAGGAGGGCACCAAGGGGAAAGATCCCCAGGGTATCAAGGAGGCTCAGGGTCCATCCAAGGAGGAGCAGAGGAGACAAAAGGCCTTGGACAAGGCCTTCGATAAAGGCTGGCCATCTCTGCTCAGCAGGCCCAACACCCTAGTACCTCTCAAGTCCAGGATAGTCTCCTGTTGAGGTTTCTGAGTATCCCCCCCAACCTTCCTACCCAGGGACCCCATACCTTCCCTTGGGGGGGAGGAGTCACTGGACCTATCTCTAGATGCCTCGTGAGATTCCCCTTCCCCAAGCTCCTCCATACATAGGATTTGGAGCCTTTTGATTACTCCCTCCCAGAAGAGGAGTGGCCTGTGTTGTCGACACACAAACAGGGGTGCACAGGCAAGGGCCAGACATAGGGAAGATCAGGGCCCAGACTTATCAGCAAAAATGTGCCAAGTCATTGCCCAGGCGATATCCAAGGGCATTGCTGAAGGCATTCAGCATAGAGCGCGATGCCCATGCAGGCCACTGCAGGCTTGCCAGACTCAAGTCCCCGAGAACAGGGAGCAACCCAAGGATCAAGGTCTCCTGGTACATCCATAGCCATGGAAGAATCCGTTTGGGAGGAGGAGGCCTTGGAGGACCAGGATTTATCGGAGGATGAGGACCTCCTTCCTGACAAGCGTGCATTTGCAGGTTTGTTCAAGCCCTCTCTTTTCAAATCCATCTTGCACTAGGCCAGGGCCTCTACCTGCCCAGGGAACTCAGGGGAACACTGGGTCCTAGCATCCCAGGGAAGGTCTCTTCCAAGAAAAGGCCACTATTCAAGATCTGGTTCCTGTTCCTTAGATAATTATCCTTAGATAATTATCTAATCTTTAGATAAGGTCCTGATCAAGATGAAGGACAAGCGTAAGGTCCTGCCATTTACCCACAGGAGGCCCAAACAGAAAAGCTCCAACTTCTCCCAAAGGTAGCCTTTTTGGGCACCGGACCCTCCGGCCAGTGGGTCCTCCTATCAGAGATCCTACCCCCAGGTAGGATCATCAAATGATCATGCCCAGGATAGGTTGTCAATCAGGGATTGGGGTAGGCAGCAGCCAGCCAATCATCAGCACTTGCGGGGGCAATAATCGACCTTATCGAAGGAATAAATGCCCACTGTTGCATTCCTCCCATTGGTGGGCGTCTGCAGCTATACGGTAGCCAATGGGAGCAGATCATCACCACGGACTTGTGGGTCCTCAACACGGTCAGGCAGGGACTGACTCTAGATCCTACTAGACCCAAACGCCATAAACATTCCTGTAGAGCAGGAAAGGAGGGGATTCTACTTAATCCTATTTCTTGTCTCAAAGAGCTCAGGGGGGAGTGGAGGGCCATCTTAGATCTAAAAAACCTCAATCTACATCTGACCTACAAACACTTCAAAATGCAATCCCTCCAGACGATCCTGGACTGCATCAGACAGAGAGATCTGTTGACATCAATAAATCTGAAAGAAGCGTACCTGCATGTCCCCATCCGCTGGTCACACAGGAGGTACCTCAGATTCCATTATGACAGCAAGCACTACCAGTACAAGACTCTTCCATTTGGTCTCTCCTCCACACCCAGGACCTTCAGAAAGCTTCGAGCTGCCATAGCAGCCCACCTTCATGTTCATCCAATCAGACTCCAATGTTATCTGGACAACATACTTATTCACTCATTGTCCACAGTCCAGGCTCACCGAGACTTCCAAATCACCTTACAATGCCATGGGTTCTCGGTGAACCGAGAAAAGAGCCACCTGGAGCCAACCACCAAGATCCTCCATCTCGGCCCAGTCATTGACATGGAGAGTTGCAGAGTTTTTCTCTCACCAGACCACTTGCACAGCCTCAGGGCCCTGATACAACAAGCCTGAACCTCAATATCACTTCCCATAGCGACTCTTTTTCAACTATTGAGGAAAATGATATTGTGCATCCAAATGGTCCCCTGGGCATGGCTACATGCAAGGGAACTTCAGTGGTTCCTCCTACTCATCTAGCGGTGGTACGTCAGTAACTCCATGAGGAAAGTCAAGCTTCCCCCCGAAAGTCCTAAGGTCCCTCAGGTGGTGGCAGCCCCAAGCCATTATGAAAGGCTGTCTCTTCAGGGAACCCAACCTCCTTGTCATTACATCAGGTGCCAGCCTGTATGGCTGGGGTGCCCATCTACAGGCACAAGTAACACAAGTTAAGTGGTCATTGGAGGAACTCGGCCACAACATCAACTGGCTGGAGTTGAGGGCTACCAGTCTCACCCTCTGCCACTTCAGGAGGGACATTGTGGGCCAACATGTCTTGTTGCTCATAGACAACATTGCGACAAAAGCCCACATCAACCACCAGGGCGGAACTCGTTCCAAGGCTCACATGGCAGAGGCAGAGTCACTCAAGAGGTGGGCAGAACATCATCTGGTGTCAATAAAGGCGGATCACATCTCAGAAGTGGACAACATGACAGCAGATTCGTTGACCTGGACAACCATAGACAACTCGGAGTGGCATCTACATCCGACCATTTTCCGCCAGATGACATGGAGGTTCAGCCTTCCAGCAGTCAACCTCTTTGCCAGTCCAGATAACGCTCAGCTCCAAAGGTTCTTCTCCTGCTACCACTCTCCACGGGCGGAGGGACTGACACCCTGCGATGCCACTGTTTCCTGGGCTTTCTTTATGCCTTCTTACCCCTCCCTCTCATTCCTCAGGTTCTCCAAAAGCTCCTGACAGATGGTGCGGAACTACTGCTGGTGGCAACTCACTGGCCTAGGAGCTCTTGGTACATGGATATTGTCAGTATCTCTGTGAGCAGGCCTTGGAGAATACCTCAGGACCAGATCTCTCTCAGTTAGGGGACCATCATTCATCCAGACTCCCAATGGCTCCAATTGGCCATCTGGCACTTGAGGGGTATTTCCTGAGGAAGAACAGCTTCTCTGGCAAGGTCATCCGAACCATCCAAGTGTCCAGGAACCCCTCGACTATTCGAATATATAATGCTACTTGGGTCACTTTCTCTTCCTGGTGCCAGATGACTAACATCGAGGCCACCTCAGTGCCCATTCCACATCTTTTGGACTTCTTACAAGAGGGTCTGAACAAGGTATTAGCTCCCAATACCCTTCTGCATCCTGTCGCAGCCCTGCCACCATCTTGTCAAGAGACTCCTCTAGTTCCCTTGCCCAGAATGTTCAGGTTCGGAGGTTTCTAACGGGCGCCTCTAATCTCCATCTACCTGTCTTCCATCGATACCTTACTTGGGATATTACCATTGTATTACAGGCCCTGACTTCGGCTCCCTTCAAGCCTTCAGCTAGCCTTCGACACCTGACATTAAAGACTGCCTTCTTCATTACCATTACATCTGCAAGGAGAATATCGGAGCTTGCAGAACTGTCGGTCAGATAAGATTTGTGCCTCCTCCACACTGATCGGGTCATCCTTCATTTAGACCCCACATTTCTTCCAAAAATCAACTCCTATTTTCATAACGTGCAGGAGGAGGTAATCCTTTCAATTTTTTGCTCTCATCCGTAGAGAAAGGTCTTGGCATAAATTAGATGTCTGTCGCACAGTATGCAGCTGCATCAAATGAACGGCCTCCTTCCAGCGATCAGTGTTTTTCTTTGTATCATTTCAACCAGAATCCATGAGCTGAAAGGTGTCTTTCTCTATCATCGGGTGTTAGTTGCGCACCTGTATCAACCTGGCCTATGAACATCGGGCAAGGGCAGCTCCTGCTCATATAATGGCACATTCCACCAGGAGCACTGCAACTACAGCTGCCTGGACAAAGTAAGTGTCCATCAAAGAAATATGCAGGGCGGCGACATGGTCGTCCCCAACTCCCTTTTATAGGATTGATTCTTTGCTGCAGCCAAGGGTTCGTTTGGGAGAAGGGTATTACAAAGGGTAGTTGCCAAGCCACAAACCCTGGACAGACCTTCCCACCCCGGTGCATCATAGCTTGGATATGTCTCATGCTTGAACTCTCCAAGCAACACACAGGAGAATTATTGTTGGCTTACCTGAACGGTTGTTCTCTCGGTACTGTGGGAGAGTCCAACCCCACCCAGGGTTCTGCAACACAGTCCAGAGTTCGACAAGCTACTGGAAGTCACACCATTACACATCCTCTACAGGATCACACCTTCATTTTTAAACTAGACCTCAATTAGGAGCAGGAAACGTATCTAAGAAAATCAACTCAGACAGATAGACAGAATTTAACCCATGCTTATACTCTTCCGCAGCGCCTAGAGAATGATTGTTCAAGTAAGCCAACGTCATTCTCCACTCAAGAACAGTCTTCTTAAATGGGATATTTTTCTAATGTGCAGAAAGTTATACCCGCACAGCTAAAACCCAGTTTTGAAATTCCAATTGTTGATATCAAAAAATACATACACCTTGAGAGTTTTTTTTGTGAAAGATATAACCTGCGTATACTGACAGTTAAGATAACTTTGATAGAGTGAAAATGAATAGAAAATTAATTCCAAGGGCACAACATTCAGAAAAAAAGCACTTTTATTTTGCTCCAGTAGCCTCGAAAATGAGTCTGTGAAAAATATGTACATACAACATTTTAAGAGAAAAATGCCGACAGTTATTTTAAGTAGTTCAGTTTGGGTTATTTTAGAAAATGTGGTTGTAATTTATTTTCAGATTTGAAGTTCAAAATATTAGTAGTAACTTTGATAACGATTATTACTACAGTGAATCTTTAGAGCTGATTCACAAAACTAGTTGTTAACTCTGATGGTTCAATAGGTCTATGTTAAAATTGATTACATATAGGATTCTTTCGATACTTACTTTTCTTTCATTCATTAAATGTTTTAAAACATTTCAAAAACTTTTCTGTGTTTTTGTTGCTTCCTGAATTTTTTAATTGAATCTGTGGCAGTGATATAAGGGGCATAACTCAATGTTTTACACAAGCAGATATACTAAAAAATAAATAACTATAGATAATTAAAAATAAAACAACACTTTTTGTTATGATATTAATTATGATAGAATCATATGGATTTTCAATTTTTGGGACATAGAAATGAATATATGAATGTTTTAAACAAAAAAGCACATCAACATTTTTTAGATTTAAGATAAATGGGGCAAAAAGAATCAAATTATATAAAATTAGCTACTTCAAAGAATTTTAAAAAATCAAATTCATCCTTTCCTCCTCTCCTTAATCTATGTAAACCTGTTTAAGGTGCAGTCGTTTTTCAATGGCATATACAGTATCATTATATATACCAACATTTAATATTTGCATCTTTAGCTGTACATATGCTAGAAATCTGTTGCCAATCAAGGCAGATGGCTGGTTTTAATGGGTTAATGTCAATTTTTATATTTACACTTCAGTTTTGACAAACTCTAACTTTGTTTTTTGCAGATGATTAATATGATAAAGATTCTGACAGAAAATGCAGATACTGTATATGATAAAATAGTCCAGTGCCAAAAAGCAGGTAAGGATATTATTTTGCATTGCATGCAATTATTCTGCTACATATTTTATTTATTTTTATTTTGTTAAATTTATTAGCCACCCTTCTCTCTGTGGGGCTACCCTGGGTGGTTTATATATTCTATTATGTTATATATTCTACTAAGCTGAAGAACTGTACAGTGTAAAGAATTTGTATACACTGCACAATGTATCATGACTTTTTCAACTATGAATTTGGTTCATATGAAAGAATGATTTGTATGGAATATTGTAGCAATACACTCATTTGTTAGATTATTTAATGTTGAAACTCTTGGAACAATCCAGATTCATTCTTTTATATTAATCCTTTAACATTATGTAACATTTCTCCACCATATTTGCTGTCATATATGGTCATACAGATAGTCCTCAGATTACAACAGTTCATTTAGTGACTATTCAAATTTTCAATGGTATTGAAAAAAGTGACTTATAACAGTTTTCATATTTACAACATTTGCAGCATCGCCATGGTTACATGATCAAAATTTAGCCACTTGGCAATTGACAGTTTTATTTATGATGTTGCAGTGACCTGGAGTCATGTGAAACTTCTGACAAGCAGACTCAGTGAAGAAGCCAGATACACTTAATTGTGTTATTAACTTAGAAACTGCAGTGATTCACTTAACATTTGTGACAAAAAAGGTTGTACAATGTGGCAAAACTCAATTAACAACTGTCTCACTTAGCAACCAAAATGTTGGGTTCAATTGTGATTGCAAGTGAAGGACTACCTGTAGTTTATCTTTAAGTTATTGTCTTATTACTGCTATTGATAAATTTATAGAAAAGAAAAGGATATTGTTTTCTTTGAAATATTGATTTGTGATACACAATTAAGAAATTGCATAAGATATAGATAATAGTCATTAATGTGTAAGAAACAATGATGAACGGTTCATTCAGGAAAAAAGCAATTGGCAGTATGACTTTGAAGTTTGTTAGATTTCATTTTAACCATTTGCTTTTGTTTTTCCTTTTTTTCTTATAAGAAATAATTTTAAGAAGGTGAGAACATTTTAGGGCCTAGCTTAATATGCAACCCAGATTTACAGTAAGTCACTGTACAATTACACAAACTTGGGGGGGGGACAACAATTGTGTAAACTATCAAGGCATTTTGCTGTTTGTGTTGTAGTAGGATTTTCTGCTATAGAAATAATGCTAATATTTGAATAACCTTTTGTTGTATGAGAAAGACAGTAGATGATACTCTGAAATAGTTGTTGGATAAACACTACTAATATACACATCATATTTCTTTAAGAAAGTATCTCTTCACTCTTTGGCTATTTTTGTATGCAGAACATTACAGTGAGTAACAGCATAAATTACCAGTTTTGTAGCTCATATAGAATTCCACTAATAAGAAACAATAAGTAAAATGGCAATTATTTTTCAATGTTTATAATCAGGAAAATGCATTTTCTTTGGATCATTGGTTAAATTTTGTTGTATGGACATGTTTTCTATGTTCCATTGTGTCCCTTCAATGAAAAAATATTTTTTCAAACTTTTTCTGGCATAGCTGAGAATATGTATGTAATTATACAAAATTACAGAAAAAATGAGTCATATATAAAGACATTAGGTCTTTGCCAGCTACATTATGAAAAGGCATTTTCAATAGTGCATAGTAAAAAATTCACACATTTGTAATACTCATGTTTCCTCTTTAAGCACATATGTTGTGACTCATCTGTTTCAAGTTATGTAATAACTTTGGAATTTGTTTAAACATTTATACTGCATTCTTAATGATGGTTTATTCTATTTGGTATCTGAAACCAAAATATTGTATCTAAATTAGACCTTAATACTAAATTTTGTTTGGAAGGGAACTTCAAATCGGATTATTAAATTATAGTCTTCATTTACACTTGTTCTGACTATAATATAACATTTTTCTTTTGTAAAAACAGCAAGAAAGCAAACGTGTTCTCTTCATATGTAATTTTTGTAATTTTTGCTCTTTGCCATTAATTGCTTCAGGTTGGTGTGTTTGTGCCATTGAACCAAGTAGTAAAAACATACTGGAATCTTAAATATTTCTACATATTGTTTATTATGCCAGACATCCTTCCCATTTTAAATAAATGGTTAGTTTTACATAATAATTATGCCTTGGAGTTATGATAAAAGCACATTAAAATAATCAATGAATTGATTTTAGAAGTATCATGAAATCCTCTAGAAAGAACCTTTGTAGTTATTTATCTCACTTTGCATATTTTGCCACAGTAAATACAAGGGGAACTCTGAGAGTTGTACATCTCCTTGTAGTATAATAGCTGTGCCCAAGGTCCCCTTAAGAACCATTGAGTACTTCTTTGTAAAGGTAATTACAGATATGCTACTTTGAAATGAATCATATTTCATTAGCAAACAATTAGCCAAACAACTTACTTTTGATTGATTGATTGATAGATTAATTGATTGATTGGTTCTGAACTATGTCTTAGAAATCAATTATCAGAGCAGTTAAACAATAATAAAATACTACAATACAGAATAAATACTACAGTAAAATAAATATAACTAAATATGTAACTATCTAGATAAAATAGAAGAAATATAGAAACCTGACACAGCAAATTATATAGAAGTGTTCCACAAATAGGATGTCACAAATAAAAAAGTAAATAACATGAAGCTTGATACTCTTTCAGCAACTATTATTAAAAATAAACATGTTTTTCAATTGTACCAGATTTTATAAGATTTAAATTTAGTTGATAAAATATAAATTAGGTATTCCTTTGTTATTTTCACTTTCTCTTGTGCAGATAGTCCTTGACTTATAACAGTTCATTTAGTGACTGTTCAAAATTAAAATATCACTGAAAAAAGTAACTTACGACCATTGTAGGATCTCCGTAATCAAAATTCAAATGTTGGCAACTGTGCCATATTTATGACTTGCAGTGTCCCAGGTTCATGTGATAACCTTTTGTGATTTTCTGATAAGGAAAATCAATGGGTTAACCAGATTCAAGTAACAACTGTATCATTAACTTAACAACTGCAGTGATTCACTTAACCACTATGGCAAGAAAGATCATGGGGCAAAACACTTAATAAATGTCTTGTTTAGCAACATAAATGTTGGGCTCTGTTGTGGTTGCATGTCGAGATGTATTTATTTCTTAACAGGCTACATTTTAGCATGCATGATTACACACATGTAATTTTACTAGTTTTTTTAAGAATTATGTAATACCAAATTTAATTTAACCCAAACATTTAACTCTGCAACAGTATATTTAATCTAATACAGATTATAACTCTGTATTGTATAGTAAGAATTTCTGTGTTTTTGCTAGCAGTCGACACATATATGTCAGTGAAAAAGAGGCAAATGAATGCTATTTTCATTTTCCATATTTGAAGGATTAATTCACACATATCAATCGCTGCTGAGCTTACTTTTGTTATCACTCAAAACCTCCATTCAGTAGCTACAGCTAAATGACAACAGTTTTTTGTAAAGGCTCTGGTTAACTGTTTGCTGGACAAAAGGCTGCCCAACCTTTCTATGCATATAGTAAAGATTGTCCCCAGAAATACATGTGACCTGCATGCGTGTGCCCATCTGCCTATTTCTGAATGTACATGAAATCGCATAACAATGAATAGTTTCTATAGAAAACACATTTTATTGTGTATTAAAAGTTATATTTCATTTGGCGGTATTACTATTTTTTAATTTAATATATCCTTTTTTTAGATAAAAAAGATTGCTAAGGCTATAGGATGATTCTATGCTGTGGTTAAGACATGATTTTCATTAATAAACTGATCTATGGTAGTATTGTAAAAGATGGAGACTTATTTAGTTTTTCTCTCTTGATGCTCTCAACTTATAAAATCCAAATATATATGAGCTCTGTACATAGTCTGGTGCTGAAATGGAAAGCATATTCACTATCATTTTGCTTTGCACAAGCAAATTTTTTTAAAGATTTGTATCAATTGTTTTCTTTAGTAATATAAGCAACATTGATTGGCATTTCAAAATATAGCATGATAAAATCAAATCACATTTTACTTTTTTGTCATAGAAGAATGGATAAGGGGGCAAGTTGGATGTATTATTATTCTGTATTACTTTGTTATTGCTACCATATACTCAATACGTTGAGAATTCTGTCTTCCATCAACATAGCCTATACAAATAAAACATTCTTAGCTGAAACTCAGTTACTTTTTTCAGTATGTATTAAGCAATCTATCTTCTTTGTTCTTAGAAGGGCAACTCAGGCAGAGAATTGTGTGTATTTTTTCTGCAGGTGAAGAGACTACTGTATGATTTCAGACACAAATTCAATATTTCAAGCTGACTTGGAGTTCTTGAGACTCCAAGAATAGTTCTTTATCATACTGGGCAGCTAGAACTAGATCCACATACTGGGCTAAATTTGGCTAAGAAGTTAACAGGGGCTGAGGTCTCCAGTTAAGTGATATGGGGCCCTGTGGCTACTACCAATACAGAGCCACTAATTTCAATGCAAAGACGCAATGCCTTAAATGCAATTAAAGATAAAATATTATCATTTTACTTTAAAAGTAGTCTTGTCGGAGAGCCTCCTGGAGAGAACTGTATACACCCTCTCCTCATTTAATCTGTAATACCTTCCAGGGACTTTGATGTTAAGCAAAATAATTGCTAAGCAAACATATGACAGAGGGAGACATTATGAAGTCACTAGTTGCTGCTGGGCAAAGATATTGGTTAAACAAACCATCTCTTCCAGAGCTGCTTTCCTCTGCAGTGGAATGCTTTCCTAAACAGTGCTAACTGAAAATTCACAAGCTGAGGTCTGCGATCTTAATTGATTAGAACCCTCCTACTACTCATCTTGCTATCAGAAACTGATTAGAACTGCCCAATGCTTTTCTTCTCAGGCCAAGACATTTTGTTGTAAATACTGCAATGTTCCAAAAATGATTTTGCAAATGGTCACTGATTGAGGTAGTAGTCAACCAAGGATTAACTGAATATGAATTCTTTTGCGGTGTTTCTAGTTTCTGAACTAAGAAAACATGCTGAGATCCCTTTATATATAAAACATTAAAAACAAATTATTTTAGTATATTTAGAATAATAGCATAATTTGATTTTATTCCTGTTTTTAATATATTTTCTAATTTTGATAAGCCATCGATTGATAGGAAATTAATAAGTGTGTTTCCTTTTTAGCACAAAAAAAATCTTATAGTAAAAGCATTGAAAGTTGAATAAGAAGGTTTAAATATGTCTTATTCCCCAGCAATGGAGTTCCATGAGAACTTACAAAATATAGGAGCAAAGGAAGGATTGAAAGAGAGAAAACTACAAAAAGCAGTGGAGAGTTTTACCTGGAATATTACCATTTTAAAGGTAACATTTGTTTATTGAAGTTTTTTTCTATCATAAATTATTCCCTTTAATTTGTTACTAAAATAAAAGAATAGCATGTCAAATATTCTATCGAGATAATTTGATGTTTCAAAAGAACAATTGATGCAGAAATTTACAGAATATTACTATTATGTAAATAACAGTAGGTGTGGTATGTGTAGTAGCATCAATTGAATATTTTTTGAATATTTGAGGTGACTTTTGAAAATATTTTGAGGAAGAAAAGGATTGAGATAAAGGAAATAATGACTTGAGCATAATTAACATAATGGGAAAGTATCTGCCTGTTTAAGTGATATATTCCTGCAAGGAGGGATGAGCAGCAATTCTCCTCAGTCATGCATTTCTGAAAGGTGGCTATCTTGGCCCAACCCATCTTGCAGGGCTGTGAAAGAAAATAGGAAGGGGAAGAAGTATTATGCATCTTTGCTGCCTTGTGTTATTTATAAAGTAATAAATATGGGATTAAAAAGAAAATAAATAAATAAAAATACAAAGTGATTTCAATAGGGAGCCCTTTATAATGAAAGCTTCCATTTAATAGAAGCCGGGAAGGATGAAGACTAACTTTTCTGAGAAGTGATAAGGTACTGCAAAGCTATCTTACATTTAAAAAAGTAGAAGTAACAGCTGCTGCATTAACAGTAACAGAGTTAAGAGAGAAATTAAGTACTTTTTCAGTCTTTAGCAAAAATCATCAATAGATTTTAATGATTTAATCACAGAAGTTAAAATATTAACAGATTTTCTTATTTAGTGGTGGAATATGCTTGCTTCATGCTTCTCTATCTGCTTAACTATAGGACTTTTTTCCTTGTAAGTTCTGGCTGAATATAAAATCTAAAGTGAGCTTTTTTAAAATAAAAATTGAAACATACGATTATAATGCAAAATTGTTCCCATTTGTCATCTGGAGTGACTTTGATTCGCTCAAAAGGAAATAAGTGTGACAAAATTAGTGCAGCTGCTTCTCTGCATTTATCATCTAATTCAGTATATTTTTATGGACAAAAATTTCATTTGTTTCCGAAGGCATCTATGCGTTGAATAGTGGAATCTATTTTTAAAATATAACATTTCATGCTATTTATCTTTCTATTCCACCATATAACCTTATTTCAGTTTTTAAAAAATACTTCCATTTTAACCTTTTTTCAAGATTATTCTGCTACTGTTGCAGAGCTTTTGAGAATGGTTAGTACACATAATTTACTTTGTACATATTATTATTATATTGTTTGTAACTAGCTTAATTTGAATAATTTTTCCTCGATATTTACAATCCATCTATACTTAAGTTTTTGTTTCCTATAATATGGGATCTGCTATGTAGAAATGGGAACTTTCTAAATAGTTCTAAGATTGCTGCATGTTTTATAAGCACATGCTCATTGATACTGCAATATGATCAATTTGAAAGAGACATGGTGGTATTCAATTTTTGGATTGGAGGGATGTGCAAAATGTTCTGAGCTTGAAATGTTCTAAGCTCAAACATTTGATGATAAAGCATTTTGTTTTGATTTTAGGACAATAATGGAGTATTATTTTGAGTGTTTTAGTATTCCACAATTAACTTCCAGTGCAGTTATACCCTTCAGGTCATTAAGATTTAGAAAGTACATTGGTCAATAAACAATTATATTCTTTTTGCTTGTCTGTTGAGCTTTGTAGATAGGCTGCCAATTGTAGAGAAGCTAGTAACTAGCAAAGTGCATTTTTATAGTTGTGCTGTTTATAAATTTTGTTCAAAATAATACATTACTATTAATTGAGTGATGTGATTTTGCAGAAGACTGCAAAAAGTTTGCTTAGCTGTTGCTTTTGTTGCTTGCAATTGGAATTTAGAATATTTAAATCATTCCTTGGTCACTTTCTCTGTAGATTGACTGGTGGGAGCACTCTGCAGAAATTCCCATTTTTGTAAAAAGTGAAGGGGCAGGAAGCATTGTTTCCTATAATGAAACACTTAACGTTTTGAATTTTGTTCCAACATAGCCCATAGAAATAGTGTTTTAAAAGATTCTGAATATGATTCTGTTTCCTGTAGGGAACAAAACATAATTGATGAAATTTGGTTTATTTTGTCATTTTACTGATTAATGAACTCTTTCTTTCCTGGTAGCTTTTTGTTTTGCTGGGTCAACATAGACAACTGAAAGCCATTCATTTGGAAATTGAAAGCAAAACAGGCCCATAGAAGCTGTATAAACCAACACAGAATTTGTTCTGCTTGTGTCATAATTATCGATGATTCAAATCTAATTGCTTAGAAATGTTAGATAAAATTAGACAAAATTATGGTTTTGCATACCTGTGATAGAATTTTAAAAATAATTTAAAAATTTATTAATACTAGTATTAACATCATTTAAAATTAAGTTAAACTACTGGGAACAGGTAGATCATAAATTGTACTTTTATATATTGATTCATTTAGTAGTTCTTAAACTACAAGTAATGTATTTAATATTTACAGTCTATTCATGATTATGGCTAGTTCTGAAGAGTTTTGATTTAACTCTTGTGAGCAATTTCAAAATCATTTTTTGCAGAAAATATTCACAAGTGCAGACTTGTCTATGAAAAGTGCATTGTAAAACATTATGAAAGTTGTTAATGTTGGTGTCTTCAAAAGAAAAAAATGGCTTGGCTGATAATAGTGTGTAGCATGCTCTAGAATACCTGTGGAAAGGTACATTTAGATTCATATTCTTAACTGATCTACAAGATCTTCCTTATATTGACTAAGTAGGACATTTCATTCTCCTATGCAAGAGTGTCAGGAACTACAATTATAAGAAATTTGGTAAAGAAAAAGATTGTTTACCAGCAAACATGGACTGTGTAACACGTAAAATATTTCTTTGTGACCATGGATCATGTAATACTTAAAATATTTCTTTCTGATCTGGAAAGAAGTTTGCCATAGTCTAGTCAGACTAATGCACAAATAGAAGCCCCTAACCATATCTCCTCTTTCCAGTTCACCAAGAAGTCTATCTCTGACTATCTTTTCCTATGTGCCAAAAGCAGTGGTTTTTATTTTACTTGTGCAAACTCAGTTTATCTAATATGCTTGCTTTCTTCTTAGGGAAACTCCTTCACTACAACCGGCTATTCTGTATTGAATTAGGAATGAATATACAGCATATGCATGCATACCAATGCACTGGGTCACTGGTTGTTTTTCCTGAGCTACTACAATGATAAAATGCTGTGTCTTAAAAAAAAAACATAGATCCATTAAGCATCTTCAAATCCAATATTACTATCAGTTGCAGCCATCTCCATCTTCTGTGTTAAAGCCAGTATCTTTCAATCTTACTGAGAATTTGTATCATGGGTACATGAAAGAATTTAAGGAGCAGAATGACATATTATTTCCATAGTCCAAATTTTAGGCATCACTTATTTCAAGATATTTCTGAACTGTGGCAATATTTGGTATATTATTGGTCAAGCTAAATTATTCTGCTATGAAAGTGAGCTACCAGCTGTTGTCCCATATCAATCTAAAATTGTATAGCCAATTATTTGCTAATTCCCCAGCATTTGGAAATAACTTGGTTTACTAATAATAGAAGTGAACAAGTCTCAGATGAAATAACGATGTTTTTGTTCACTGTATTTAATAGTTAGATTGCAATGCTTTGCAGATTAAATTCAAAATGCAATTCACCAGGTTAATTTCAGCAAATGCAAATTTGATTTATGACTGCAGCAATGAAGTAAAATAAATAAATAATGCATTACTGAATTTTATGGAAATGATTCTGATAAAGTATATAATTTATTTATTCTACAGTGTTTTAAATTAACATTCTTTGTTTTTATGGGAAAATAAAACAAAGCAGTTTTATTTTGACAAATTAAGGAATGCAATTAAAGTAAAAGTTCTATTGATAAATATCTCTTACACAACAAACTAAAACTGCCAAATATAACTTTCTGTGATTCTGATTTTTCCATTTTAATTATCCAATTATTTGACTCAGGAAAAAGTATTTTTAAAAAATTTCTATAAATATCTATTGATCAAAATGTCATTGGTTTTTATTATTCTTAGGAGTTTCTGTGATTGATTACATTGTCCTAACTGTGTCTCTCAAGACGGGTTACATTTTCTACCTTCTCCATTTCAGAAACTTTGCAGAACTTAATCATTTTTAGCAATTGTTAAGTAAAGTCAATCATTCCAGTCTTCAAATATATTTATTTTCTTAGAGGTATGATTTTGGTCCATTAATTATATATATGATATGTAAGCTGAATTTTCCCAATATATGAGATTTCCCCAATATATGAGATATGTGAGATTCTAGACAGAACAGTTGAGAATACAGTATTCAAAAGCTTTCAGATGTGTGGTATGCTTTGGTGGGTGACTGTCCAGTTTCTGAAAAATGACTCTGGGCACTTTGGAATTTTCAGTTGAATACACATTGTTTTAATTTCATCATTGAAAAAACAAGTTGTACAGTGTATGATAATTATAATTGCTGGATCACGAGCAATAATAAATTTCTCATGGTTTCCATGGATTCTTGGATTCCACTCAAAATACAAAAGTTTGCTTTTGCCAAAAGTTGTTTGGTGGGAAAGATTCTTGTCTTTTTAAAATATGTATTTGACCACTTGGATACAGAGCAGTCCAGCCGTATTATCTTCAAGGGTTTTAGCTGAAAGTGATCTGTTTTTCATCTTTGTGAAGGGGTGGGGGGCTTTTGTAGGATAAATCAAGGCTGAAGAGTGGACTTAATATTGATAAATGAAACTCCTTTTGTTCTTAACAGGGCCAAGCTGATCTTCTCAAGTATGCTAAAAATGAGGCATTGGAGAACCTAAAGCAAATCCACGATGCTGCTGTTTCATGTGGATTGAATAAACCAGTATCATCTGCAAATGTTGACTCTTCAAAGCCTTGACGAAGCTTAGAAGCAACACCTGAATAGATAACAGAAAGAAACTGAGAATGACAAAAATTCTCATTCCTTTGGAGTTTATAACTCTGTAACTGTTGTAGTTGCACAAGACATTTTTCTTTGCACTTACTATTTTTTGTGGGAGGGGGAGGGAGGAATCCTAGAGTTTTAAAAGCACAACTGGAGAAACTAATTACAATTTCTGAAAACTGTGAATGTATGTAGCAACTCTATAGATGAAGGCAATTGAATTTTTTTCATGGAAATAATATTGCTGGCTAAAGCATCCTTTATACATGTTAAATGCCATAATTCAAGAATTATATGCAGAAAATACTATTGTTATTAAAAGAGAAACAAATTGGGTTTCTAAATTTGTTATAATGGCAAGGGAAAGGAACTTTTGTCATTGCTCAGAAAAGTGCCTTGATCTGGGGGGGGGGGATCTAGTTATGTTGTATATACTTTCCTTGGTTTAGGGTAGTTTGGACAATTAAACCATTGCTGATACATGATTTTTAAAAATTGGATAGGAAAACTATGGAAGGGTACACATTTTACTGAATTGTGTAATTGAAGACATTTTACAGAATTGTGTGATTAAGAAACTTGGCAGTGTTCAGGTAGGAAAGTGCTATTGTTTGGGGTTTCTTTTGTTGTTGAGCCATAAATAAAAGGGGAATGTAAACACAACATGCTTACTTCGGCATAGTGCACTAAGGGAGAGCCATTGCATATAAAAACATGCAATTAATCTGCCATTAAATGCCCGAGTAAGGCACATACCTGTTTCCACCCAAGAACATCTGTAGATGTCTAAAGCTAATATAAAAGTGACCAAATTGTAAACAAAATTTTGTAAATAGTTTTTCTTATTATTTTGTGGATGTGAGGTATTCACATTAAAATGTTTTATGATACAGTTCCCGTATTAGTTTCCTAATCTGATTCCTTGCTGGTCTCGGGTTTTAATAAAGTTTTAACCTCTGGGTCCATTAGCATAGCTATTTAGTACTTTTAACACAAACATATTGCTGTGATTTATTTTAAGAAGTTCATACTCAATGTAATATGAAGATACAAACCGAAGATCTGCCTTCTGAAAGTTTATGCTATAAGCAATTATATGTGCTTCAAAATAATAAACTGCAATTTAATTGAAGCACATTTAATTAAAACGTTAGAGATTTAAACAGTTTTTAACATTTTGTTCAAACAGTATAGCACTATAGCACTTAGACTTGCTTACCGCTTCACAGTGCTTTACAATCCTCTGTAAGTGATTTACAGAGTCAGCATAATGCCCCCAACAATCTGGGTCCTCATTTTACCGACTTTGGAAGAATGGAAGGCTGAGTCAGCCCTGAGCCCGGTGAGATCCGAACTGCCAAATTGTAGGCAGCCATCAGTCAGCAGAAGTAGCCTGCAGAATAGCATTCTAACCACTGCACCACCGTAGCTCTTAGTATAATTTCGTGACATTATCCCAACCATTTTGATCCCTATTTATAAGAGAGACTCCTTATTCATAATGCTACATCTTAACTATTAATCCTTTGTTCTTTACACAGTCAGTGTACCTCTAGCTTGTCCCTAGGTGGAAAAAAAAATTTGGTTTAATGATGAAGGCGCCTGACTAGAAAACTAGAACTGAGTTCAAGAGCCATCTTAGCCATGAAAGCTTACTGGATGACGGTGGGCTAATCACTTACTCTCAGTCCAACTTACCTCACAGGTCATTGTAGGGAAAATAGGAGGAAGTGTGTTGGATAGTTCATCACCTTGAATTATTTATAAAAATAATAAAGGTATACTAATTAAGGAATCATACAAGCAGTCCATTAATTAGTGTTAAATATCAAGTTTGATTCTATTGCGTATTGTTATCTACTTGTACACATTCCTATTACTATCTCTGGACATAAACTATAACCAAACTATACGTTGTTTCTCTCGAAAACTATAAAAAAAGACCACAGGCTCTAGAAGAGAATGGGATACTTGCTAGTGTCGAACTTGTTGAAAATGCAGTTGGTTTCTATTCTCTAGATTATTTTCTGAAAGAATGTCCTCAGCTAAGTTTTTATCTTTTTCCACAAAGGAGATTTTGAAACTTAATTCATACAAAGTAATCCAAAGATTTGGTGACGCAAAAAAGAAATGGAATAAGTGAAAAGCCATTGAGCTTCGTACATTTTCCCCAATTGTATATAGGTTGCTGTTAACTCCCTAAGCTAATCACAGCACAAGACAGGAAATTTAGACTGTAATACAGGGAGGCCCTTTGAACATGCTGATATTTGTTTATGAGTGTGCAAGTATCCATTTGTTCTATGAAAATCTTCAAACAACAAGAAGTCAACTTAAGTGGAGCAGCAAATGGAGGTCATCATTATTATTTTTTAGACTGCTTTACTGTCCTAAATAATATAAAGATGACTGGGAGCTACCAAAGTAAAAGATGATCTTAGTGTAATTCATTATACCGTATTTTTCGGAGTATAAAATGCATCTTCCCGAAAAAGAGCATGGAAGTGTTGGTGCGTCTTGTACACCGAGTACAGCCATTTTTGGCCTCCCAAAGCCCCCCCCCCCCCCCCCGCAGCCCATTTTTTGTGAAAAACGGGCCATTTTTTGCAAAAATGGGGGTGTTTTTTCCTTCCCCTACCCCCCAGAAGCACTCTGCAGGCTTCAGCAGGGTTGGAGGAAGGGAAAAATGCCCCCGTTTTGGTGAAAAACGGTCCATTCTTTGCAAAAATGAGACATTTTTGCCCTCCCCAAGCCCGGGTGAAGCCTGCAGAGTGCTCCTGGGGGCTGGGGGGGGGACGACAAAAAACTCTTTTCTCTTATTTACCTCTTTGAAATCTTGGTGCGTTTATACACTGGTGCGTCTTATAGTCCGAAAAATACAGTATGTAGGTTTATCAGCTGGCACCTTCTATTAAAGTATTCTGCTCTTTACAACTCAGTTTCAGTGAAAAAAAAGGGTTTATTTCAATATTGATTTACTGCTAAAGCAAATGCAATATTTATTTCCAATAGAGACAACTCAATCTGTCGCTTTAAATAAATTGCTTTATAAAGGTAGCCTTTAAATTATTATGTTGATTGAAATGTTTGTTAAATGATGTGATCATAAAGCTTGACTACATTGCACATAGCAATCTTGACACGACTTATTGCTGTCATTATTCAAATCCCATCAGTCTTTAGCTGAAGACCCACCCCAATCTAAGCAATTCACAGCTTATTCTTTCCCAGTTCTGAGCTTTAGTTCTTCCAAGGAAAGGGAAGAACTCAAACTCTCTATCTTCCCCTTCCTCTATGTTCCCCTTCCCCCAAATTCTACCCTTTTGGTCCTGCACTTTCCTAATAGGTAAGCAAGTAGCACCAAAAGTACATGGCTCCGGGGTCGCTTGCCATGCTGTTGAACTGTAAGAAGCTTTTGAGCTGCAGTGTGAAGCAGCCCAGATGCAATCACTCTCACCGCCTTACACTTTCAGGTGATCTGACTTGCCTCTTCTTATTCCTGCTGCTGATAAGTTATGCCTGGCCTTTCATGATGCAACTGCTGGCCACGTGAAGTCTTCTTCCCCATGTCTTGTAAGGAAATAACTGAGTAACCTCAGAAAAGTTTGGGTGACCAACAGCTGCCTCATTAAGGGCCATGCTGCGCATGCTTAGTCAGCAGTAGGAGCAAGAACATGGCAATGATGGAGGCATTGCAGTGCAGGAAGGCCAAAGGACAGACATGGAAGGAAAATAGATGGGAGAATTGTTCAGCAAATTTATAATACACCCATCTCATGATCCAGGGGCATTTGAACTCATCCAAAATGAGTTCAAGTGCCCCTGCATTTCTAAGTCTAATTGGGTTGCCATTTTCTATCATGACTGGGGAAGGGATGTTCTGAACAGTTGCAATTTTGAGACTATGTATACCATTTGTTCAGCATCAGCATAACAATGATTGGGCAAATGGTCATAACTTGAGGGCTACCTGTACTTTTCCTTTTAAGCATGACACTTTGTTTGTAATGCTATACTTTTTCAGATTCTTTTAATAATTATGAAGAGCTTAAGCCAATCTGAATATCACTACCAAAAAAACTCCAGTACTTAGTTGGTTTTGATTTCTTCAGGACAGAAATTACTTGGCTAAGAGCATGTGAAGAATATAATGTAATCATTTCCTTTAGTGGTGCAATTCCAAGTGCAGGGCCTTTTGAATTACATGATATTTGTAGATCAGCAGTTGAAAGTCTATTGTTGAGAATAACCACAAAGGCTTTTGAGAGAGCTTTAAAATATTCTTAAAAATGCATAGTAGCAGTCTTTATGTTATTGAGCCTTTTTTCATTGGCCGAAGCAGCCATTAAAAACAATTTTAGAAGGTTAAGGTCTCTGAAAATGGGAGCGAGATATAGCTGCAACAACAAAGGAAGTGCAGACATCATAACAATTGTAAAAATGGGAGGAGGCATGGCAAAGCAGAGATTTCCCAAGAGTTACTTTAAAAGCCACAGACCAGCAACTAAATTATATTTCCTCCAGACGCACCCCTAAAAAGCTAAATAATCCAGAATAATTCAGTATCTGAGCATTCTCTACCTGCCACATTGTATGATGAGAACAAAAGCTCAAAAACCACATTTTCTGCAAATATCTCCAGCATTTAAGTAAACTTACAAGATTCTGGATGGATTTTGAACAGAGTCCTGCAGAATTTTTGATTAATTAATACAAGACATTATAGTCCTAGTTTTCACAATATGGGATAAATAACCATGTTTCTCTACTGAAAGCAAGTAGAATACTAATAGTTTCCTGAAAAGGGATATCATGTGAAAAGCAAAGGAACTGATCTCGCTTTTTCAAAAAGTTAGGTCTGCTGTATTCTCAAGCTGTTTGAGGCTCAACTCATTAACACCAGGAAATGCTCTTTCTGAACTATGAAGCAGTTGCATCTGAAACAATATCCACAATTAGAAGCATGGTATTAGAAGTCTTTAGTTATAAGAAAATGTAAATAACATTAGCAGTCCTATGAAAATACCTAGGTATTTGCTTAGATTGACCATGTAGATAAATTATTATTTCCTTCCTTAAAAGTTTAGTAATAAAGGTATTTAAGAGAAATATTAAGAAGGTCAAATATACCATAATTTGCGTAGCTAATATATGTCCTTTTGCTGCATGAGGGCTCGGTGATACTGCATGCAAATGCTAAGACGTGTGATCACTTCCAAAACAATACTTCTGTTTCTCCCTCAAAATTATTTTTCTTACAAAATGCCAACATGTCTGGTGAATTTAGCATGCTCACATGCCATCTTGCAAATGTCATGTTAGATTGCTAAATCATTGATTGTTTAATCCAGTGGTAGTCAACCTGGTACTTACCGCCCAGTAGTGGGCATTCCAGCTTTCATGGTGGGTGGTAGGGGTTTGCTGTAACTCTGCTTTATAAATTTTATAAAGTAAAGTTACTTCCCTACTTTATAAATCACTATTACTGTGGAACCGGTGGGCGGTTAGAAAATTTTACTACTAACAGAAATACAAAAGTGGGCAGTAGGTATAAAAAGGTTGACTACCCCTGGTTTAATCAATGCTGCTTTATGAAATTTATATAATCACCCTGGATTGTACAATTTGCTGAGTGTGATTCTAGATGTATGCTTACTCATCAAACAACAGCCACAGGTTGGATTGGGCCAATCATAAAACATCCCTGTACCCAAAGTTAATTAGGTCAAGTTGTTTCCCTTTTCTAAACCTTAACAGAATGACTTCTGCTCTTGGTTTACTTGTATCTTTTTTTTTCTAGGAAAGAGATATTTTCAAGCAGAACAGCTTCTTGCCTCTTTTACATGTAAAGAAAATCCATGAGTCCTAGATGGAATTCAAAGTCATCCTGGTAAATTGGGATGATATTAAAGTGAAGCTTTACTCTGTAACATATTACACCCCGTACCTCATGATTATTGTCTTTAAATTTAAAATACATTTAAATGTTTTTAATTTAAATTCTTCAACAAAGGTCCCTCAACTTATTCAAAGTTTGAACACAGCAATCGAGCACAGAACAAATACAAATACACAAATACAAAAGAAAAGAAGCACGCTGCCCCGCAAAGTAAGCTATCCAGACTAATGGCTAACAACATTCACAACGAACAAACCTGGATCAAGAACCTATCCAACTGACAACTCAAAGATATGTAACAAGAAGTCCTGATAAAGAGACTCAACTTCAACCACAAAGATGCATCAAACACGGAATTCTTAGCAAGCCTCGAAAACACCTTAAAATTGAAAGACCTCAGCGAAGAAGTGCAACAATAAATATGTCAACTTTTGTCTCGATGCTGAGATGCAAACAAAACTCCAGCATCTTTACAACCAGAAACAACAGGCAATGAAATCCATCAAAATTGATAACAATATTGTCATCCTACCAGTCGACAAATATCGTATGGCAGTCTTACTCGACAAGGCTGGCTACATACAAAAGGCCAGGCAAGTCCACACAATACATCCACCTATAGACAGCTTAACCAACTGGGAAGCTGACCAATAAAGATCAACAAAACTCTTAAAAAGTTGCAAGAATCAAATCAATTCACCAAAGAAGAATATCAGAGAATGAAAGCGACTGACTTAAACAGTTCAGTTCTATGGACCTCCAAAAGTGCATAAAGAAAACACCCCACTCAGACTTACTGTCTCACTCCCTGGCACACCCACTTAAAATCTTGCAAAAGTAATGTTTGAAATGCATAAATTGCATCATCAGTGATTCCCAATACTCCATAAACGATGCCACACAATTCCTGGACAAAGTCAAATCAGTAGATCTGAAACTAATAATTGACCCAATCAAAAAACTACTGGACAATGCATAGCCACCAAGAGATCTACTCACAACAGAAAGTGTATGTAAATTCATCCAACTATGCTTGATTACCTAGTTCAAATTTGACGGAGGGATCTATGAACAACTGAAGGGATTGCCTATGGGATCTCCTATATCTTGGCTAGTAACAGAGGTTATCATGCAAAAGATGAAAGAAATTGTACTTCCACAGATAAACCCCAAGCTATGGGTACACTACATTGACGACACCTTTGTGATTTTTTTTTACCGTATGGCATGTGTTAGCCAGGAATCACCAAAGCGGCTGACTGCCTTTGTGAAAGGATTTTTTTCGAGTGGTGTTATTTTTACCTGCGGGATGCCTGAAAGCCATAGACAATCGAGGGAGGCTTCTTTCCTATCCATACGTGGTTTATTCACTCATGGAAACTGCTGAACTGCCAAATTCAGTGAAGTGCAAGCTCAGCATCTTACCATGTGAGCCACCGTAGCCCCTACCTTTGTGATAATCAAGTGCAAGTTTGATCGACTTGATCGCGCTTGATTATAACCTTTGTGATAATCCAGCACAATCAGATCGATTAAACTTACCAAATAATCATAATGTCTTCACAGATATCCAATTTACAATAGAAAGTGAGAATGACAAATACCATTTCTGGGCATCCTTGTAATCAGAACCACCAATGTCCAACTTCTAACATCTGTGTACAGGAGGGCAACACATACAAATCAAATCCTCAACTTCCACAGCAACAACCCAAAATGCCATAAGCAAAGCTGCATCAGAACACTGTTTGGGATAGCAGAATCTCATTGTAATACCAGGGAGGTCAGATCAGCAGAACAAAAGCACCTATACAAAGTCTTAGAGGAAACTGATACCCATGAAACTTCATCCAGAGATGCCTACATACAAACAATACAAATACTCAAAGTAATACAACAGCTATAACAGGAAGAACAACAATCAGACGAATCATAATCCTCTATATACAGAATGTTTCAGAAATGACAGCAAGAGTACTATGCCAACATGACCTCATGGTATCCCACAAACTAACCTCAACTCTCAGATAGACCCTATCAAAATTGAAAGGGCAGACAGAAACAAACCAAAGATCAGGCGCCCTACACCAAATTCAGTGCAGCAGCTGCGAAAAGAACTGTATTGGACAAACAGGAAGAAAGCTGACAACCAGACAGAATGAACATTTTCTGGCTATCAAAATACATGACTCACTATCCCTCCTGTCAGTCCACGAAGATTCAGAAGATTACAAATTTGATCTACCCTGAACCATAGTTGTAACCCAGGTGAAATCAAGGAGAGAAAGAGAATTCCTTGAAGCCTGGTTTTCAACCAATAAATTAATAAACAGACACATTGACATCGACTCTGTCTACCAATCGCTGAGAACGAAAGAACTGCATCAACCACGATTCTTAAAATGAACAGACACCCCACTACACCATAACAAAATTATAACCCATCAACTCACAAGAAATCGGATCACATCTCAGTAACAACAGCCAGCCACTCAAGCTATCAAACAAGCCGAAACCAGACCATGACTCGGAAGCACCCAGATAACAACTCTAATCCTAATCTGCATCACAAAGATGGTATTTAACTACAGTCCAGCAACATGAGCCAGCCAATTAAACAGTCCAAAATCAGACCATGATCAAAAATATCCAAACAAACAACATTCAGATTAATTTGCATCTCATAAAAAGGTATTTAAAAACCCCTGTGCTAACAGGCAAGCAAAATTCAAAACGCACTGATGATGTCTCATCGAATGGCAACGAAACCTTTGCAACCAAATTGCCAAGCTCGGAGCTCAAACCAACAACCTAACTACCAATCCGACCTACTAATATTCAAACACATTTCAGTCCCTCGGGCTTTCTGTGCCAATGGTCAGTTTTGGTTTCTCTGGAGGATACACCACAGTAAGAGTGCGTCCATCACCACTTCTACCCCAGCTTTCTTCCTTTCCAGGTGGTCTTGCTTTTGAATAATAGTTTATATCTAGACCATTATGAAAAAAATGAAATGGCCCTATCTCATATTCTGTTCCAGCTTTGCATCATGCAACATTACATATATGTTTTTTGATGGCAATCAGACGCACCTTGATTGTAGAAAAATATTTTTTTCTCTTCCTTAAAAAGGTCAAACTGTTTTGGAGTTGAAGTCAACTGCTGGTGAGTTCCCAGAAGACTTTTGCCATTTTCTTGATAATAGGAAAAAAGTGGTATGCTCTTGCTTTTTTCCAAAATATTTTTGACTTCCTGGATTGGTACAGCCCTGATTATTCTAATGATCTCCCTTCTGAATTTTAACAAGGTCTCATTCTGCCCAACCACATAGCTGTTTGAGATCATCTGGGTGTAACCATCCATTTAGCAATATTTACTTTTTAATTTAGGGGTTCTGAACCCTTGAGTCACAGCTTGTTTTTGGGCCACAGCCAGTTGGGAACCGGGCCACCAAACCAGTGGGTAAGTATGCAAAGCTACATTTGCGCATTGTGGGATTAAGTTTACATGTGTGAAACTATTGCCCTCCACTGCCAATTTGCAGAATGAAAAAAAATGGGGACACCTGTTCCAATTCCTTACTTTGAAATGTTACGTATATATTTAATATATCAGATGGAAGTAAAATCAATTTTACTTAATCAGTTAAGATGTTAGCTATCAATTTATCAGGATATCATTTGCCATAATTATTTGCATCAAGGCCATCCGGTTACCATGTTTCCCTAAAAATAAGACCAGTCTTATTTTCGGCCCCAAAATAATGTCTTACCCATTTACCTAGGACCACCATAGCCATGTCTCCCACACCCAGAGACCTGTCATGTTGCTGCCTGACTTCTGTGGTCCCTCATGGCTGCTCACAGCCAGACATCGCATGGCTTCTGACACTGGTGCCACCACTCGCGGCAGGATGCTGTGAAGCTTGTGGCAGTGCCACCACTCATAGTAGGAGGTTGTGTGGCATGTGTTATTGCATATGCAAGCAGTTGCATTGACATGCCACGTGACCTCCTGCCACAAATGGTGGCACCGATGCAACGAGCCTTGTGGCATTCTGCCACAAGTGGCATCACTAGTGCAACAAGCCATGAGGTGCCTGGTGGTGAATGGCTGAAAGCGGCTGCAGAAGTTGTCGGGCAGCGGTGCAACAGGTATTGGGGCATATGAGATCTGGCTGTGGTGGTCCTAAGGTAAGCAGTTACGGGGCATGGGGCAGCTCCAATCCCTGAACTCTGCCCTAGCTTGATTTTTATGCCTGTGCCTTGCCCCACGTCACCCAGATGGTGGGTGGGGATTATTTTGGGATTTATATTAGGGGCAGGCATAAAAATCAGGCTAGGGTTAGGATTAGGGTGATGCTTGAACAATGGGAAAATATGTGTATAAAGGGTTTAAAAATCACATTAAATTACAATCAAAAAGAAAAAGATGATGCATTGTTGGCATGTAACACCAGATAAATTATTTAAGGTGTGTAAAGATTTGTCAAATGAATGCTGGAAGTGTAAAACTAAAAAGGGGACCTTTTATTATCTATGGTGGGCATGTGATAAAACAAAAATATTGGAGTATGATTCATATTTTAATACTTTTTTTTCAAAATGGAGATACAAATGGAACCAGAACTTTTCCCTTTGAGTTTAATGGAAAAAATACTAGAGGAAAAAAATTGGAACTTCTTTACTGTAAATGTTGACAGCAGCAAGACTAATTGTATGCACAAAAATGGAAGGACACTTCGATTCCTACTATGGATGAATGGTTAAAGAAATGGATGGGGTTGGCTGAAATGGCACAATTGACCACTTTGATTTAAGAATAGAACATAAGTACTTTTGTTTCCACATGGAGACCTCTTCTGAACTTGAAGTGGAGAAGAATGAAACTTTGATTTTGGGTTTTACTGATCCGACTGATAGATCTTTATAGAAATGTCTTGTTTATATTATTATGAAAAAGCATAAAGTTGTGATTTGATGTTAATGTTTTATTTTACTGTAACAGTGAGAATCGGACGTCAATGCTTCTTTTTCTTTTCTGTTAAGTTTCCTCACCTCTCCTTCCCCTTTCCCTCCCCACTGCTCTCCTATTTACTTTGTATTTTGTATGTTACTTTACTTTATAACTCAATAAAAATGTTAATGGGGAAAATCGGGCTAGAGCTTGTTTTTGGAGTAGGTTGTATTTTCGAGGAAGCTTGGTAGAAAACAGCAGCATGTAATTATATTGCTGGAAGGAGTTCATAAGTCATAATTAAAGGAGCCTCCAGTATGTTTTGATTTGTCTGATTTGAAACAATTAATACATTAAAATATCCTCAAATTATACCTTACCTGAGTCACATCTCTGATAGTTCAGAGATTCAGAAAGGTTTTATATATTTTGCACAACTATAGCTATTTCAAATTCTTCTCTTTTTCTTCCTCAAGATGGAACATAAGGGGCATTGTTTAATATAATCTGATGAACCATCTACATTTTGCTTACATGAGACCTATGAAGCAATGAAAAAATTTCTGAACTTGTTGGTGCGCTATCATTGGAGGTTATGAATAGAAGACAGGACAGCTATTTGCAAGAATGGTATGCGGATTCCTGCACTAAATAGAAAGTTGGAGTAGTAAACCCCAAAGTCTTATTTTAATCCTACGATTTTATAATAAGGATAAGCTAACTGTTTTAATTAAAAAAATTTCTGCATTATAGATACTGGGTTGTGTAAATTACAGTCCTTAGGATAGAAATATAGATTGTGACTTTTTCACTTTATAGGGACAGCTTCAAATTAAACAAATTAGATGAATGGTAAATAAAAAGCAATTGTTCATCATGCATACCACAATTCTATGAATATGTTTTACAACAGAGGAAATACCCATGAGAATGAGTCTATTTATTTAAATACATCCATGTGCCTTGTAATTTTTTCCTCCCTGTATCAAAGTTCTGGATGGAACCCTAAAACATAAACGTATTATAATCTTGGAAACCCTAATAGCCTCAGTTCTATCAAAATTTTAATGCTATGGATCCGTGTTTTTCAATCTTCAAATCCAAGCTGGCTGGAGAATTTTGGGAATTGAAGTCCACATATCTTAAAGTTGCTAAGGTTGCTATGGATTATTTAACATTAAATAGGGACCATGAGTCCCAGAAATCTAAGCATTATGTTATGATAATAAATGGATTAAAGCAATAAATCAATAATTCACTAATAATTAACCAATCAATATAATTTCTGGAACAATATTAGAAACCAAAAACACTAGGTTATCAGAGAAGAAGCAATTAATACTCTACAGAGATATTAATAATTCAAAGAGACAAGGCAGCAAGCCTTTTTCAAGAATAAGGGGCAATTTCATGAAATAATTACTTGAATGGAGCATACAGAGTTTAGATTAGTGATGGCAGATCTATGATCCAAGATGACAGGCCACAACATTTTGGGTGACATGGCAGTATTCACCAACACCCAAAAGCTATTCTAGTATACCCTGTTCTCACATAACTTGTAGAGTCTATGAAGGCCAAGCAAAAATAAGGTGTGTCTTGTGTAGCAAAAATTGCACACAAATGGAGCATGTTTCAAAAAATAATAATAAAAGGCCACATGCAACCCAGAGCAGCCTCAGGCCACACGGGGGAAGGTGCTCATTTGGGAAGAGTTCTTAACTCTTCTATTCTGAATGTTTCAGTGTCTCTTTGTTTATTTTTGAGGGGAATTTAGCAAATTAAAAGAAGTCAATCTCAGATTCTCTCTTGGAGAAGTGGGTGTCAGTAAGGTGTCAGAAGACGGGGAAAAATTAAATAGCTTTTCTGAGTTGAAGGGAGGAGATTCTGGAATATAATAATTGGCCATAGATAGAAAATTTCTGAAGTAGCAGGCCATGACAAATTCAAGCAATGCAATTCCCATGTGTACAGGCTCCAGGATTTAGCCTTTTCTTTAAAGCAGGGGTGTCAAACTCAAGGCCCACAGGCCAGATGTGTCATACATTGGCCACACCCATGCCCAGTTTAGAGGAGAAAAGAGAAAAAGAGGATATGTCTCATGACGACACCATGATGATGCAAGTTTGACACCCCTGCTTTATAGCATCATCTTGTTTCATCAACTTGTTTCTATTTCTCTAGCTAACCAATCACCCTTTCTTTCCAGTTATAGAACTATGATTGTAGATCTATGATTTTAAGCAAGCAATATTGGCAATAATACAAGTGTTAAAGAGCCTCCATTTTTATAGCAGGCTATCTTTACTCAACATAAGTTCCATTTATTATTAATTGTGTAGGTGAAAGTTTTTCCATCTTTTCATCATTCAATAGTCAAATATTAATTATTATCCACAAAGGAGTAAATTGAAGTTAAGAAACTTAGGCTGCAGCCCAAAAGTATGTTTCATTAAAAAGGATCAACAGCTGTTCCTCCTTGACTTAAATACAATCAGTTCTGTCTCAGTTATTAATTCTTTCAATTATCTTGTTTTAAGAAAGCTATGAAAGATACAGCAAATGAAAAAGAGGGAATGGTGAAAAGTTTTTTAAAGACTACATTTCAGAAAGAATGCATAACATTAAACTAAAAATGCAAAAACAACTATACATTAAAAAGGCTATATTGTAGAATTGCAAAGAATATATTTTAGTGCTCTGTTTGGTGTCGTGAAAGGCATTCCTTCTGGCCCCAAATGAGGAGTCAGAAAATGTAAGGATTTGCTTATTAAGTGTCAGAAGGACTTGGCAAAAATAATTGATGCAAATACCTTTTTTATCTTGTTTAGAGGAGACTGAGAGGATTTTGGAACTAGCTTGAGCTTGAGAGGTCATCCTTGGGTCCTTTTTAATAGTATTTTATTCATGGCTTGCTCAGGGTCAAACAGGGAGTCAAACTGGAATGCAATTTAAGGAGAGAGCATAAACTACATAATAAACACATGTTTAGGGTTTCTGCAAAATCATAAAGTCTCTTTCTGCCTTTATAACTTGAGTTGCTATTGATTGCCTTCCAAACCTTTGTCCCTTCTCTGCTGGATCATTCTTCAATTTTCTTTGGTCTCCAAAGTTCCTTTTTTCTTAATTCTGTTTCCACAAATCTGGGAAATACTTCTGGACTTGTCCTTTTAACAAAGAGACATTCAACCACTGTGTTCAGCAAAAGTCCCCCCGCCCATCAATTTTCCATTATTTTTGGGAGGGATTTTCTAAGATTGCATCTAAGAACATAACACAAATGATTGAAAACAGCTTGAGGCTTTCATTTGGAGAGCTACCTGAAAAAAGGAAAATCAGTATACATTTAAATATTGTAAATTAAGAATAATAATACATACATAAAATATTGAATTCTGAATGAAAACCACGGCAAGGGACTGTTATACGGTTGCAAACACAAACATGTCCATATAGCCACTCAGAGTCAAGGTCAACATGGAGACTTATGTGAACACAGGGAAAATAGATCATAGATATGAAATGCCATAGTGAACCACTTGTGCCTGGTGAATAAGGCTATATAGATTAGAAACTAGGAGACTGAGTTCTAGTTCTCCCTTAAGCATGAAAGCCAGCTGGGTGATTTTAAACCAGTCGCTTTCAGTCAGCCCAGCCCAGCCCAGAGGGTTGCTGTAGAAAAAATAGGAGAGGAAATGTTGATATATGCACTGCCTTGAATTATTTATAAAAATAAAGGTGAAATATAAATGAATAAATAAATTTATAGGCATTAGTTCACCATGAAATACTTGCACAGCAAATATCAAGGTCCTCATAGCATAAATATTGTAGCATTGGGGAAGTGCTTGCAATTGGATGGCTGATACTTTTATGGTGTCATTAAGGAAAACCATTGCCTTATCCTCATACAATAATGCTAATGTATATTAATGTATAATACAATAATGCTAATGTATATTTGTGTTCTCATTCCTGGTTTCTCTGAACGTGATTTTCCTTCTTACCTCAGGTAAGGAGGTTATCATGTGAGGAAGGAATAACTTTCCATATGAGACACTTAAATGTCATAGAACATTTGAGAGAATCGGGGTGAGGAGCCTTGGTGGAATGGGGTGGGGGAAGGAAGGATTAATGGGACAGAGTGTTTTCTGAGAAATAGCATAAAGTTAAGGGGGCTTTATGAACTCCCTGTGCTATTTCAATACAGTTTTAAAATGCCATTTAATAGTATGATTCAATTTAGATTCATCCTCTATTAGGAGAGCATCCATAAAAGGAAAATTAATTGGGGAATAAAAATTTGCAAGCAATGGAGACCTTTTGCATATTGAAATATTAATGAATTCAATGCAAGCCATGAAGAATGCTATTTTTTATCACTAATGACAAACATCTTGTGAACCATAACTTACCATTTCCTGTCCCTTTCTAACTCAGCCTTGACCAGGCTGCCATAAATCACTGTACTTGTACATACATATGTTCAGTATAGGAAATACTTCATCTAGATCCTGCCATGTATAAATCCACATTATATCCATTACCTTTTCCAAGGAGATCATGCAACCAACCAGCTAAATTCATTGTTGCCGTTTTGATTCAATATGCAACTTAAGGTAGAATATGACCAGTGGCACAAAGGTTTACTCCTTGTGGCTTTTCTGCATGACTCATGTCATAAATCATGGTTTACAAACCATAGTGACAGCATTTCCACAATGTTCTAAATTAAATTTAAGCAATGCACTTTCTGGTTTAGTATGCATAAATGATGTCTTCATCTTACTTAGTCAAAAGGTTTGCTTATACCAGACCATAACTGCAACCTTCTTTCCAAGGTTATCATGCTGCACAGACAAAGTATGACTACCACTCCAGCTGCCATCATCTAGCAAATTATTTGCAAGTTATATACAATTTCCTTCTAATTTCTATAAGAATAACACTGGATTAACACTATCAATCCAAATCACAGAATAAATGAGTGAATATGTTTTGACAATTAAAAAATGGGATTAAATCAAGGGGAACAATCAATGGATGATCAGAGAATGGGGTTCCTTTTTGCTGAAGGAGAATTGACATTGCTTAGGTTGCGCTATGGTTTTTCAACATGACTCTTGGAACACAGTGAATAAAAGTCAACTGAATACATAAATCCTTTTACTGGGATCTTTCAAAGTCAAGAGTAGTGATGCAAACAAACCTTTATTCTCAGTCCATACATGATATATGGTGAGGTCTTTTGGCTCTTCATCCTGCCCAGTGGGGTAAAGAGTTGGTCAATGTTTGGTCCTCTAATCTTCAGCTTGGTTTTCCTCATCAATCTCCACTCCCCTCAGTTTGTTAGGCTTTGAATACTGGCCATCCAACTACACACCTACCTGCTC
The DNA here is from genome assembly GCF_009769535.1 of Thamnophis elegans. Lineage (NCBI taxonomy): Eukaryota > Metazoa > Chordata > Lepidosauria > Squamata > Natricidae > Thamnophis > Thamnophis elegans. Next base: position 44,511,107 of record NC_045558.1, read on the forward strand.
TAAAAGAGTTCAGAGATGGTTTTCTTGGCAATTCTCCCAGGATAATTGGTCTGCAGAGAGTGGTCAAAAAAGTCAAAATGGGAGCTACAATGGAACAGTTGAAGCTGTGGATGGTTTTTATATGTATTGCATGTGCAACTAGCTGGAATTTCAATTGCACCATTGTGACCACCATTTTGACATTTTGACCAAAGGTTATTTTCTCCCCTCATTCTCCCTCAGCCTCTATTTACTAAGGATTACAGTTAACCAATCATAGCTTTGTATGCGGGGAGCCGGTGTGCCTGGAGATCGAGTGACCGTCTTCCTCCGCCACCACCGCTCCTCGTTCCAGACGTGGCCTCTTCCTCTTCTTCTCCTCCGCTTTGACCTCTCAGACAATGCTGCCACAAGGGATTCCTTTGCTCGCCTCTCCGGCTGCTGCAGTGGCCATGGAGATCTTTTGCCATGCCGGTGGCATTGCATTTTGCCCTGTGACACACGGCCCTTGCAGAAGGAGAGGACGGGGGATGAGGAAGACGTGGACAGGGAACCTGCCCCCCCAACTGGCCCCAATCTCCACAACCCCCCCAGACTTTCGGACTTTTTACATTCTTCCGGGCCCCGCAGGAGAGAAGAGCGAGAGTGAGAGCGAGGAACCCCTCCCTCCCAAACTGCTACCAGTCCCAGCCACTTCGAACTTGCACCAACCGCCCTTGCGGATTTAAGAACTGTGTCTTTAGCCTGTTTGCTGAGTGTATGAATGTATGAATGGGAGAGAGAATGTACCCACTTTTTAACTTAATTAATTTATTATATTATTGTATTGTATTTTAATGATTATTGTGGGGTGTGTATGAGGAGAGTTTCTGCTTGGTGCATATGATAGGACTGGGAGTGCAACCTGGAGCCCCCTCCACTGAGTGCAGAAGCAGAAGTGGATGGGGGCCCAGATTCGCCTCCTGTCCTGGAATGAATGCTGTGCGCAGCCTGCCGGGAAGAATGGGGGCCATGGGTGACGGGGGAGGGTCTATGGGGATGGGTGGGGTCATAGCATTTCGGTTACGACTGGGAGGGGCAGATACGACTGGAGCTGTAGGGCTAGCCATTACCGGGGAAGAAGGACTCGCTACATCACAGCGATTCCTTGTTCTGGCCCCTCAGGCTCAACTCAAGGACCTGGTGGCAGAAGAGATCAGGGCCCTGGTCTCAGGTTGCTGTTGCTAAAGGCCAGATCTGTGGTAAATAAAGCTCCCCTTGTCCGGGACTTAATATTAGATGAGGAGGCAGACCTGGCATGTATAACTGAAACCTGGCTGGGCCAAGAGGGAGGACTCCCCCACTCAGAAATGTCCCCAGATGGGTTCCAGGTGCTCCACCAAACACAACACCAGAGAGGGGGTGGGGGAGTAGCAGTTATTATCCGAAGGTCGTTAGCTCCTCAATCAATTTATCAGTTATCAATTTATTAAGTTTGTATGCCGCCCTATTCCTGAGAGACTCAGGGCGGCTAACAATAAAAAGGGAGGGGATACAAAAAATAAAATAAAAAACAACACTTTAAAATTCTACAACAGCCATAACCTCGAATGGGGCTGGATAGTTCAGCAGCCCCAGGCCTGCCGGAACAGCCAGGTCTTAACTGCTTTGCGGAAGGCCGGAAGGGTAGTGAGGGTCCGGATCTCCACAGGGAGATCGTTCCAGAGGGCTGGAGCAGCCACAGAGAAGGCCCTCCCCTGAGGAGTCGCCAGCCGACATTGGCCAGCAGATGGAATTCGGAGGAGGCCTAATCTGTGGGATCTGATAGGTCTTTGGGAGGTGACTGGCAGGAGGCGGTCTCTCAAGTACCCAGGTCCGACACCATGTAGGGCTTTAAAAGTAACGACTAGCACCTTGTAGCGTGTCTGGAGACCAATGGGCAGCCAGTGCAGCTCGCGGAGGATAGGTGTAACGTGGGTGTACCGAGGTGCACGCACAATCGCTCGTGCGGCTGCGTTCTGGACAAGCTGAAGTCTTCGAACACTCTTCAAGGGCAGCCCCATGTAGAGCGTGTTACAGTAGTCCAGTCTTGAAGTGAAAAGGGCATGAGTGACTATCCAAAGGGCCTCCCGGTCCAGGTAGGGCCGCAATTGTTGCACCAGGCGAACCTGGGCAAAAGTCCTCCTGGTCACAGCCGACAAATGATATTCTAAAGTCAGCTGCAGATCCAGGAGGACTCCCAAATTGTGGGCCCTCTCTGAGGGGCGTATAATTTCACCCCCCAGGCTGAGAGATGGAATAGCTGGACCATCTTTGGGAGGGAGCATCAATAGCCACTCGGTCTTGTCGGGATTGAGCGCCAGCTTGTTCGTTCCCATCCAGACCCTGTCAGCCTCCAGGCACTGGCACATCACTTCTACCGCTTCACTGAGTTGGCACGGGGTGGACAGAAACAGCTGTGTATCATCCGCATATTGGTGATATTTAATCCCGTGCCAGTGTATGATCTCACCCAGCGGTTTCATGTAGATGTTAAATAGGAGGGGGGACAGGACCGAACCCTGTGGCACCCATAATTGAGGGGCCTAGGGGTTGATCTCTGCCCTCCAACCAACACCGACTGCGACCTGTCCGAGAGGTAGGAGGAGAACCACCGAAGAACGGTGCCTCCCACTCCCACCTCCTGCAACCGTTGCAGAAGGATACCATGGTCGATAGTATCGAAGGCTGCTGAGAGGTCAAGGAGCACAAGGATAGAGGAGTGACCCCTATCCCTGGCTCGCCAGAGATCATCGATCAGCGCGACCAAAGCAGTTTCTGTGCTGTAACCAGGCCTGAAACCAGACTGAAAGGGATCCAGATAATCGGTTTCATCCAAGGACCGTCGGAATTGAAAGGCCACCACTTTCTCAACAACCTTCCCCACAAAGGGAAGGTTAGAGATTGGACGATAGTTGCTCAAAATGGCTGGGTCCAGAGAAGGTTTCTTCAGGAGGGGTCTCACCACTGCTTCCTTTAGGAGGTGCAAGAAGGACCCCTCCCGGAGAGAGGTGTTAACTATCGTCTGGATCCAGCCACGTGTCATCTCCCTGCTGGTCGAGACCAGCCAGGAGGGGCACGGATCCAGTATACAGGTGGAGGCACTCACCGCTCCCATGGCCTTGTCCACTTCCTCAGGAGTGACAAGTTGAAACTCTCTCCATAAAATTCGCTCAAGACCTTCCCCGGTACCTCGACTGTTACCGTGCAATTGGAGTCCAGATCTGTCTGAATCCGAGCAACTTTATCCGTTAGAAACTGAACAAATTCCTCAGCCCTACTTTGTAAAGGGTCGTCCGCATTCCTCCCTTTCAAGAGGGAGCGGGCTATTCTAAACAAGGCGGCTGGGCGCGATTCAGCGGATGCAATAAGAGCGGCAAAATGTGCAGATTTCGCCGCCCGTATTGCCACAAGATAGGTCCTGATAAAGGCTCTCATCAGTGCTTGGTCTGACTTGGAGTTACTGGCCCTCCAGCGGTGCTCTAGGCGTCTCTTTTGGCGCTTCATCTCCCGGAGTTCCTCAGTGAACCAAGGAGTTCTCCTGGATCCACTACCTCGGAGAGGCCGTAAAGGTGCAATCCGGTTTAGAGCGCCCGCCGCCGCTGTATTCCAAGCAGCGACTAAGGACTCTACTGGATTGTGGACGAGAGTGTCAGGTATTTCTCCAAGCGCCGTCTGAAATCCCATAGGGTCCATTAGGCGCCTGGGACAGAACCACCTAATCGGTTCCTCCTCCCTACAGTGGGGGATTGGTCTCCGAAAGTCAAGCCTCAGTAGGAAGCAATCAGACCATGACAAGGGCAAGATCTTAATGCCCCTCAAATCTAGATCACGACTCCACTGCTCCGAGAGGAATACGAGGTCGAGTGTGTGCCCCGCTGAGTGAGTCGGACCCTGGATTACTTGGGTCAAGTCCATGGCTGTCATGGAAGCCATGAACTCCTGCGCCCCATTAGAGTGTCCCCCAAGCGAAGGCAGGTTGAAGTCCCCCAGGACCATAAGCCTGGGGAACTCTACCGCCAGCTCGGCTACTGACTCGAGGAGCGAGGGGAGGACTGTTGTAACGCTGTTGGGAGGAAGGTACATTAGCAACAAGCCCACTTGACCCTCAAGGTCCAACTTCACCAATAAGGACTCACACCCGACAAGCTCCGGAGCAGGGATCCTACGAGGGACTAATGACCCTCGGATGATGATAGCCACTCCCCCACCCATTCCCTGGGGTCGTGGCTGATGAAGCACCTGAAATCCTTCTGGGCACATTTCAGTGAGGGGGACTCCTCCCTCCGGGCCCAGCCAGGTTTCAGTAATAGATGCCAGGTCTGCCCCCTCGTCTAATATTAGGTCCCAGATGAGGGGAGCCTTGTGAACCACATACCTGGCATTTAGCAACAACAGCTTGAGACCAGTGCCCTGACCACTCTTACCATCTGGCCTTGGAGTGGAACTAACAGGGCCAGAAGGAGGGAGCGCTGCGACGTAGCAAACCCTCCTTCCCCGGTAATGGCTAGCCCTGAAGTTCCCACCATACCTGCCCTTCCCCCTCGTGACCATAATGGTCCGGCCCACTCCCGCAACCGTAGACCCCGTTTCCCTCCTGAAGCCTCCGCTCTCTCCGGAAGGCTATCAGTCTCAATCATTCTAGAACGGGATTCTAGGATGGGCCCCCTATCACTTCTGCAATAGCACTCAGTGGAGAAGGCACCCGGCTGTACTCCCAGTCCTTGTAGGATCCCTGCCCCAGAGATTGTGGGGTGTGAGTCTCTCCTCTTGAAGTTGGACCTAGGGTTTCAATTGGGCTTGTTCTTGATGTACCTACCTCCCAGCTGCGTCACAACAGCCCTGCCTGCACTCCTAGAGACAGTAGCTGGGTTGGCGGTGGAGTTCCCCAGACTAATGGTACTGGGGGACTTCAATCTGCCATCTCTGGGTGAACACTCTGACGGGGCTCAGGAGTTCATGGCTTCCATGACAACCATGGACTTGACCCAAGTAGTTCAGGGTCCAACTCATAGAGCGGGACACACACTCGACCTTGTATTTCTCTCGGGGCAGTGGAGACGTGATCTTAAATTAAGGGGAATAGAGACGTCGCCCTTGTCATGGTCAGATCACTCCTTGCTGAGGCTTGACTTTAGGATGCTACTCGCCCATCGCAAGGAGGTGGAGCCGATTAAGTGGTTCCGCCCCAGGCACCTGATGGACCCGGAGGGATTTCAGACGGAGCTTGGAAAGATACTTGACTCCCTTGTCCACAATCCGACAAGAGTCCTTGGTCGCTGCCTGGAATGTTGTGGCGGCTGAGGCACTGGATTGGATTGCGCCTTTGAGGCCTCTCCGTGGCAGTGGATCCAGGAGGGCACCTTGGTTTACCGAGGAACTCCGGGAGATGAAGAACCAAAAGAGATGCCTAGAGCAACGCTGGAGGGCTAGTAACTCTGAATCTGACCGAGCACTATTAAGAGCCTTTATCAGGACTTATTTAGTGGCGATACGGGCGGCAAAATGTATTCATTTTTCCGCTCTTATTGCGTCCGCGGAATCTCACCCAGCCACCCTGTTTAGGGTGACCCACTCCCTCCTGAAAGGTGAGGAGGCGGGAGAACCCCTGCAGGGAAGAGCTGAGGAGTTTGTTCAGTTTCTGTCGGATAAAATCACTCAGATTCAGGCAGACCTGGACTCTACTTGGGCAGTACCAGCGGAGATGCCGAGGGAGAGTCTTGGTCAGATTTGCTGGGATGAGTTCAAGTTTGTCACCCCTGAGGAAGTGGAGAAGGCCATTGGAGCGATGAGTGCCTCCACCTGTTTACTGGACCCATGCCCCTCCTGGATGGTTTCGACCAGCAGAGAGGTAACACGAGGCTGGCTCCAGACGATTACGAACGCATCTTTGCAGGAGGGGTGTTTCCCACGTCCATTAAAGAAAGGAGTGGTGAGACCCCTCCTCAAGAAGCCTTCTCTGGACCCAGCTATTCTCAATAACTATCGTCCTGTCTCCAACCTTCCTTTTCTGGGGAAGGTTGTTGAGAAGGTGGTGGCCTTTCAACTCCGATGGACCTTGAATGAAGCGGATTATCTAGACTTCTTTCAGTCTGGTTTCAGGCCTGGGTACAGCATGGAAACTGCTTTGGTCGCGCTGACCGATGATCTCTGGCGTGCTAGGGATAGAGGACATTCCTCTATCCTGGTGCTTCTTGACCTCTCCGTGGCCTTTGATACCATCGACCATGGTATCCTTCTGCGACGGCTGGAAGAGGTGGAAGTGAGAGGCACCGTTTTACAGTGGTTCTCCTCTTACCTCTCTGACAGGTCACAGTCAGTGTTGGTCGGGGAGCAAAGGTCAACCCCTAGGCCCCTTAAATGTGGTGTGCCACAGGGTTCGGTCTTCCCCCCCCTCCTATTTAACATCTACATGAAGCCTCTGGGTGAGATCATTCAACAGCACGGGGTTAAGTACCATCAATATGCGGATGATACGCAATTGTATCTCTCTGCCCCATGCCAGCTCAGTGTAGTGGCGGACATGATGTGCCGATGCCTGGAAGCTGTCAGGATCTGGATGGGAGTGAACAAACTTGCACTAAATTCTGACAAGACTGAGTGGCTGTGGATGCTGCCCCCGAAGGACAGCCCAGACAGTCCATCCTTAATCCTGGGGGATGAAAACTTACACCCCTCAGAGAAGGCCCGCAATTTGGGGGTCCTCCTGGATCCACAGCTGACACTGGAACACTTTCTGTCGACTGTGACCAGGGGGACCTTTGCCCAGATTCGCGTGGTGCATCAATTGCGGCCCTATTTGGATCGGGAGGCACTTCAAACCATTACTCACGCCCTTGTCACCTCAAGGCTGGATTACTGCAACGCGCTGTACATGGGGCTACCCTTGAAAAGTGTTTGGAGACTGCAACTAGTCCAGAATGCAGCCACACGAGTGATATTGGGTTACAACTATCCTCTGCGAGCTGCACTGGCTACCTATTGGCCTCCGGACGCAATTCAAGGTGTTGGTTATTACCTTTAAAGCCCTACATGGCTTAGGGCTAATGTACCTGCGAGACCGCCTACTGCCACATACCTCCCAGCGGCTGGTGAGATCCCACAGGGTGGGCCTCCTTCAGATGCCGTCAGCCAGACAATGTCAGCTGGCGGCTCCCCGGAGGAGAGCCTTCTCTGTGGCTGCTCCGACCCTTTGGAATGAGTTACCCCCAGAGATCCGGACCTTACCCACTCTCATGGCCTTCAGAAAAGCTGTCAAAACCTGGCTATTCCGGCAGGCCTGGAGCTGTTGACCTCACTGTTGAGGTCCAGCCCTGATCAGAACGAGTGCATGTGTTGCGATTTTAAATCTGTCTTTTTATTTTTTTATTATTTCTTTTTCCTCTTCTTTTTGTAAGCCGCCCGGAGTCCTTTGGGATTGGGCAGCCTATAAATTTTATTAATAAATAATAATAAATGCCAGTTAGTGAATATCAATAACTATATCACAGAAAACAAGCACATTTATATTGGCGTCTCTATGGGTTTGCACTGAAGCAGCACATCAAGGCAATTGTTACGCTCAATTTCATGCAATATACTATTTATTATAAGTAGAACAACATAGTCAACACACAGCTAGCAATCAAAGAGACATGGAATTAGTACATATTTTGCTTTGGAAAGTATAAGCTACAAGTGAACTGGAAGAACTGCTGATTTTAACATTGCTGTAATGTTGACTTTGTGTAATGATAGTGCTTACTTGATCAATTTGTCTCCTGGCCAGCTCATCTGCATTGTTTGTAAAGCAGTATGATGTACAATAAAATTGCATATTCAAAAACTAAACAGACCTCAAGGCAATTGGCCAAATTAACATAACAACATGTGACAAACCCTTTAACTTTATTTATATACACATTGTTTTAGGTATCTTCTATGATATTTTGTTTATTGTGTTTTTCACTTGTTTGAATTGCTTTAATTTCCATGTGAGTTTCCTTTTCATTTCCATTTATCCAAATCATGCTTGTTTATCTATTTTTATTGATTCACTCCAACAAATCCATGACTGCAGGTGACTTCTAAGTTTTCCATCCAAATGGCCCAAAATATTCCATATTTTAATGTTTTTTCGATTTTAGACCACCTGTGTTATGGAAACTCTGGATTTTATTGCAATAACATGCTGCCCAGAGTCATTTTGTTTAAAATCATTTAAAGAAATAAACAAATTATGCATTTAGGTGCACTATTACTTTTCATATAAAGCTCATCTATTTCTAGTAACTAATGACTCCATATGACTATCATAAAATGCTTTGGAACTTTGTTGTGGTTAATATAGATACTAATCCTATATAATTATACAATAATATTTATAGACTTTACTTTTATTCTTCCCTAGTCCCCATTTCCTAACAGGAAATAAAATCCTGGGTTTTATTATCACTGCTGCTGCTGAACAAAGGCAAGATAAAAACAATTTTCATTTGTACCCTCCTTCTCTGCATTGCATTTATCCCTGGGCTAGAAAACCTGGGTGAAAAATTTAAACATGACATATTCTCAAAACCCAGAGAAATTTCTTGAAATCCTGACACATTTCTCTTTATTTATGAGCTGATTCAAAATTATCGTAGAGCAGAAAATTTTGGTTGCCCTTATTCCCTTTCACACTGCAGGATGATCAAGGAGGTCTAGAAAACAACAACTGCAGACCAGAGGTGGTATTCAGCCAGTTCTGACAGGTTCTGGAGAATTGGTAGTAGAACTTTTGAGTAGTTTGGAGAACCGGCAAAGAGGCTGGCCCCGCCCCCACTGCCTCCCAGTCTCCCAACAGATCTTTCTTTTGTTGCCCTGAACAGGAGAACGGAGCTGGAAAGCAGGTTAGTGGAGTGGGGAGGGAATGGGGAAGTATCCTTACCCTGCCACACCCACAAAGTCATGCCCACAAAACCACACCCTGCCCACAGAGCCACACCCACAGAACCGATAGTAAAAAAAAATTGAATCCCACCACTACTGTAGTTCCTTCAACCGAAAGCTCTTAATACCAGATCAATTGGCAGACACCTATGTAGACTGGATGAACACACTTCCTGGTATGTATTGCAGAGGGTATTCATCCAGGTTTATGAAAGGGTGGGTTAGTGTCTTCCAGCCATGTATTGCAATAGGTTTGGGCTACGGCTGGGTGGCAGATTCACAATGTGGCTGCTGCTTACAGAAACTCCATCTCATCTATCAAAAGCTTTATTCATTGGTCATCCAAATTGAGGGTTTGCTGTTTTATTGGGTAGTCAGAACTGTATAATAATATTTTTAATGTATTGTCTACAGCATAGCAGCCACTCTTCTTGGAAAGGGACCTTAGGGATCTTCTAGTCCAACCATCTGCTCAACCAAGAGAACCTGTACCATTTCAGACAGGTGGCCATCTAGTTTTTTGTTAAAAACCTCCAGTGATGAAGCATGTATAACCTCTGAAGGCAAGCTGTTCCATTGGTTAATTGTCCTAACTATTAGGAAGTTTCTCCTTAATTCCAGGTTGCTTCTCTCCTTGAGTATTTTCCATGTATTGTTTCTTATCTTGCCTTCTGGTGCTTTGGACAATAAGCTGGCCTCTTCTTTGTGACAGCCCCTCAAATACTGGAGTACTGATATCATGTCCCCCCTAGTTCTTCTTTTCTTTGGACTTGCCATATCCAATTCTTGCAACTGTTCTTCATATGTTTTTGTCTCCAGGCTTTTAATCATCTTAGTGGCTCTTTGCACTTTTTCCAAAATGTCAACATCTTTTTTGTAATGTGATGACCAAAACTGGATGCAGTATTCCAGGTGTGGTCTTACTAAGGATTTATACAGTGGTACTAATACTTCACACAATTTTGATTCTATGCCTCTGTTTATGCAACCAAGGATGGCATTAGCTTTTTTTGGCTGCTACTGCACCTGCTGGTATGGTATGATATTTAAGTGATCATTCATTAGAACTCCAAGGTCTCTCTCACAGTTATTGTTTTGAGTCCACTTTTGGCTACTTGTGCCTTTGGTTTTTCCTGCCTAGGTATAAAACTTCACTTTTCTCCACATTAAATTTCATGTTATTGGATTGGACCAATCAAGTCTGTCAAGATCTTTTTGGATCCTGAGCTTGTCTTCTTGGCCAACTTAGTATCATCTGCAAATTTGATGAGTTCACCTTGTATTCCCTCGTCAAAGTCATTTATGAAGATATTGAAGAGTACTGAGCCTAAGACAGAATCTTGTTTCCTCCATGTAGATGTAGTACATTAAGGACTACTCATTGAGTACGGTTTGTCAGTCAGTTACAAATCCATTTGGTGGTGATGCTTTCCCACATTTTTCTAGTTTATCAAGATGTACCGTATTTTTCAGAGTATAAGACGTACCTTTTCCCCCCAAAAAGAGGGTGAAAATTTGGATGTGTCTGATACACTGAATACAGCATTTTTGGCCTCCCGAAATCCCGTCCCTTCACAAAAATGGATGTGCAGAGGATTTGGGAAGCCTCAAAAGTGCTCCTGGGGGCTGGGGAGGGCAAAAACAAGTGAAAAACGCCAATTTTTTACTCGTTTATCACCCCCCAGCCTCCAGGTGCACTCTTCAAGCCTCCTAAAGGCTATGCATGACCTTTTTAAAGCAAAAAACGGGCCCGTGTTCATGAAAAATTGGCCAGGTTTTGCTCATTCTTTCCCCCAGCCCCCAGGAACACTCTGCAAGCCTCCTAAAACCTATGCATGCCCCTTTTTGGCAAAAAATGGGCCTGTTTTTGTGAAAAATGGGGCATTTTTTTGCTCATCCCCCCCCCCGCTCACAAGTCTCCAGGAGCACTTTGTAGGCCTCTCAAACTCTCTGAATGCTCCATTTTTTACAAAGAATGAGGTATTTGGGAGGTCTGCAGAGTGCAAAACCTTTTTTTAAAATTTACCTCTTCAAAATCTTGGTGAGTCTTATACTCCGGTTCGTCTTATACTCCAAAAAATACGGTAGGTTGTGGTATATTTTGTTGAGTGCCTTGCTAAATACCATGTCCATAGCATTTCACTGGTCTAATTTATTTACTTTGTTAAAGAATGAAATAAGATTGGTTTTGCATGATCTCTTTTTAACAAATCTATGCTGATTTCTAGTTATAACTTTATTTGTATCTAGATGTTCACAGATCTTTTTTATCCCCCCCCCGCTGCCCCCTCCCCCATATTTCCCCCAGGTATTGATGTTAGACTGATTGGTATGTAGTTTCCTGGGTCTGTTTTTTTCTCTTTTTTGAAGATGGGAACCACATCAGCTCTTTTTAAATTCTCTGGTAGTTTCCTGGTGCTTCAAGACTTTTTAAAGATATTGAACAATGGTTTTAGATAACATCTGCCAATTCCTTCAGAACTCTGAGATGTAATCCATCAGGCCCTGATGATTTATATTAATCAAGATCAGACAAGTGTTCTCTTATTGTTTATTTTAATTTTTATTTCTAGTCTGTGTTTTACAGTCATATTTTGGTAGGTTGAGTTATAATTTCATTTTGTGTGAAGACTGATGCAAAGAATGAGTTAAACAGCTTTTTGCTTTTTCTCTACTGTTATTTCCTTACCTTCTTGTCTCTGTAGTGGGCTAATTGTTTCTTGATTTTTTTCTTGTTATTTATATGTTAAAGAAACTGTTTTTTTTAATTATATTTGACTTTTATTGCAAGTCTTTGTTCAGTCTGAGTATTTTCTTTCTTGACTTCATCTTTGCAGATTCAAGCTACCTATTGATATTCTGCCTTAGTTGTGTATTCCTCTTTCCATTTTTTGTTCTTATCCTTTTTGTCTTTCAGTTTAGCAGAGAGATCTGCTACCCTTTGTTGGGAAGGTTGTTGAGAAAGTGGTGGCCTTTCAACTCCGACGGTCCTTGGATCAAACCGATTATCTGGATCCCTTTCAGTCCGGTTTCAGGCCTGGTTACAGCACGGAAACTGCTTTGGTCGCGCTGATTGATGATCTCTGGCGAGCCAGGGATAGGGGTCACTCCTCTATCCTTGTGCTCCTTGACCTCTCAGTGGCCTTTGATACCATCGATCATGGTATCCTTCTGCGGCGCTTGCAGGAGGTGGGAGTGGGAGGCACCGTTCTTTGGTGGTTCTCCTCCTACCTCTCGGACAGGTTGCAGTCGGTGTTGGTCGGAGGGCAGAGATTGACCCCCAGGCCCCTCAATTATGGGGTGCCGCAGGGTTCGGTCCTGTCCCCCCTCCTATTTAATATCTACATGAAGCCGCTGGGTGAGATCATACGTCGGCACGGGATAAAATACCACAAATACACGGACGATACTCAGCTGTATCTATCCGCCCTGTGCCAACTCAGTGAAGTGGTTGAAGTGATGTGTCAGTGCCTGGAGGCTGTCAGGGTCTGGATGGGAATAAACAAGCTTGCACTCAATCCCGACAAGACTGAGTGGCTATTGATGTTCCCTCCCAAAGATTGGCCATGTACTCCATCTCTCAGGCTGGGGGGTGAAATTATACGCTCCTCAGAAAGGGTTCGTGATTTGGGAGTCCTCCTGGACCCACAGCTGACTTTAGAACATCATCTGTCGGCTGTGACCAGGGGGGCATTTGCCCAGGTTTGCCTGGTGCACCAATTGCAACCCTACCTGGACAGGGAGGCCCTTTGAATAGTCTCTCATGCCCTTGTGACCTCAAGACTGGACTACTGTAACACGCTCTATATGGGGCTGCCCTTGAAGAGTATTCGGAGACTTCAGCTTGTCCAGAATGTAGCCGCGCGAGCGATTGTGGGTGCACCTCAGTACACCCACGTTACACCTATCCTCCGCGAGCTGCACTGGCTGCCTATTGGGCTCCAGACACGCTTCAAGGTGCTAGTCGTTACTTTTAAAGCCCTACATGGTATCAGACCTGGGTACTTGAGAGACCGCCTCCTGCCAATTACCTCCCTACAACCGATCAGATCCCACAGATTAGGCCTCCTCCGAATTCCATCCGCCAGCTAGTGCCGACTGGCAAATCCCTGGGGGAGGGCCTTCTCTGTGGCTGCTCCGGCCCTCTGGAACGATCTCCCCGTGGAGATCCGGACCCTCACCACCCTCCAGGCTTTCCGCAAAGCCACGTTGTTCCGGCAGGCCTGGGGCTGATGAATTTCCAGCCCCACTTGAAATGTTGTGACTGCTGTTGTTTTTACTCTGTCTGTCTTTTGTCCTATTTGTATCCCCTTCCCCACTTTGGTTGTTAGCCGCCCTGAGTCCCTCAGAAGTGGGGCAGCAAACAAATTAAATAAACATTCAAACAACATTTAAACAGATCTTTGTGCAACCATGTTAGTTTCTTCTTGGATTTTTTCTTTTTCAGTCGTATTGTATTGGACTGGGCTTCTGTGAGCATATTTTTCAGAATTTCCCACACTTCTTGGGTTGTTTTTCCTTTTAGGATTTTTAATCCATAGAATTTTTCTTAAGCCCTGTCTGAGTTAATTAAAATCAGCTCTTTTAAAGTTCAAGACACTGCTTGGATTATATTCTATTAGTTGTGTTTCATTGTATTGAATTCCAATATAATGTGTCACTCTCGCCCAATGTTCTGGCAATTTCAACTCTATTACTTCTTCTCTGTTAATAAGAATTAGGTCTACCATAGGTTTTAATTCTCTCCTTTATCCTTTGGGTGACAGAATTGTCAGCTAAATTGATTAAGAATCTGTTCAATCTCCCATTTGCTGGAGACTTTGTCTCCCAGTTGATATCAGAGTAAAAGTCTCCATTACTATTGTGGTATGTTTCCTACCTACCTTTGTTAATTAATTAGCAAAGAGTTCATCTATTTCCTTTGCTTGATTGGGTGGCCTGTAATATACACCTATAGCAATGTCATATGGGTATTAGGAGGTTTTCATCCTTGGTTTTGTGTATTTCTGTAGAAACCTAGTGCTCTTTTATATAAAATGCAACTTAACCTCCTCTTTTGTTAGGTCTGTTTCTTTTTAATAGTTTGTTTCACCAGTACATTCCAGTCATAAGTTTTCATCCAATCAAATTTCAGTAACAGCATTAAAGGTGGGATTCAATTGTTTCCCTTGACCACACAGTCTACACGGCCTACCTTTCTGCCTCAGGTACCTGCCTTCCCCGATCTCTGCTCCTCAGCCAGATTCCTTCCCTGTGCCATGGCCTATCTTTCTGCTGCCTGAGCCCTGAACTGCCTGCCTGTTCCTTCCCTGATCTTTGCAGACTCCACTCCTTGCTGTTTCCTCAGTGCTGCTGCCTACCTTTCTTCTCCCTTTCTGCCACCTCTGCCTTCCATGATCTCCAGAGACTCCCCCCAGCACGCCCTATCCTTCTGATCCCTTTCTGCCATCTCTGCCTTCCTACCTGGTCCCTTTGTTGAACACGGAGCCTTTGTTAACTGGTGTTGACTGCCAGCCTCTCCGGCATTTCCGCATTTAACTTCGGAGCCATCCGAGCGAGGTCAGTCCGCTGCATCCAGGCCAGGCAGCATCCCTCAAGCAATGATCCCAGTTGCTTCTGCTACTTCACAAGCCAGCCAGCCTAGCCCAAGCCCGCTGGGTGCTCCTGGACAGTCCCCTAGGGACCGTGTCTCCTACTTCCCTGGGAGAGTCATGTGACGCTATGGAAATAAGGCCCAACTAGATGGTTGCTTCATACTTACACCTGGTATTGCATTCTCCCAGCAGAGGGAAGCAGTTGAAGTGGCTCCATGGTGACCTCCAGGAGCTGCAGTGGGAGCAACTGCCGGCCAGAGAGCGGCTCTGAGAGCAGGACAGAGCCTATAGCCTCAGACTCTGGCCTGTGCCCCAGTCTAGGGTGATGCAGGCAGCAGCTCAGGATGCCCTTTGCAAGCCCGCTATCAGTGAAGCTGGGTGCCAGGGAGGGCTGGCTTTTTGTCTAGGTTTGTCTGGGTGTCAGGAGGAAAACAGCTTCTTCCACAGGCCCCTGTCCATCCCTCCCTGACAGCTGGACAAACCTAGGCAAAAAGCCAGCCCTCACCAGCACCCAGCTTCACCAACAGCGGAAAAGGGAATTGTGAGTTGCTGCCTGAATCAAGATAGACTGGGGAGGAAGAGCGCAAGCAATGGGAGAAGGGAAGCCAGGCAAAGGGGGAAGCGAGGGGCATCTGCAGCATGTCATAGCACATGCATTTTCCCTCAGCCTGACAGACTTTGTAAGCCTGCCTAAAGCAGGGAGGGGGGAGGGAGAAGGGAGAGAGAGAGAGAGAAAGAGAGAGAGACTCTGGTCCAATGTCTGTGTGTGTGTCTGTCTGTGTGTGTGTGTGTGAGAGAGAGAGAGATCATCCAATCTTGGAGAGTTATAGCAGGGATGGCAGTATGTCCCCCCCCCTCTCTCTCACACACAAACACTGGATCTTTTTTTCTTTCCTCCTGCCCCTCTCCTGGCCCACCCACCAGACCCCTGGATTCCCTCCCCAACCCCACCTGGCCCATTCAGGCACCACCCACATGAGTGATATAAAGTTGGCCATGCCCACTCAGTCACATGACACTCCCGCTCAGCCATTCCCACCCAGCCAGTCATTAGGAAGAACCGGTTGTTGAATTTTTTGAATCCCACCACTGAATAGCATCCATATCATATCTGCCTTCATGTACTAATACTTAAAGTTTACTATATATTTGGTCTATAACTGATATATAGTAACCATTTTTTAAAAAATCTTGAAACATTTAATATGTATGATGAGGTTACCCAATTGGGGTAAGTCAAGTTTTCAGGTCTGCCATGACAATCCCATATATCTAGTCACTACAAGCAGCAGACCACATTCTGAGTTGGCTATACAGTTTGGCTGGTAAAAGTGAAGAGGTTAAATGTTACTTTGTTGTCTTGTTTCATTTTCTCATTTAATTTTGGAATAATGGGATTGAGAATGCAATGTTCCATATATGCACAGATGACAACTGCTTTTCTGGAAACATTGTAATAGGAATTTTGTCCAGAATGTGGTACAAAGACTGCCTTAGTTGCTTTGTTTGATGGCCTATGTAAGAAGTTAGAAAGGGGAGATCTGCTAGTAGTTTTGGACTTCTTGGCAGTTTTTTTTTAATCATAGTTCATAGTAATCTTTTGGATGATCTGGTGGGATCAACTGCTCAAAAGATTCCCATTCATCTGGTCAGGATATGTTATAGGTGAGGCCAGGATATTGCTGCCAAACACTTAGGTCATTGACATGTAATATCTCCCACGGGTTTACTCCCACTTCTATGCTTTTTAAACATCTACATGATAGTGTTGAAGATTCAGAATGGATGCCATCAATATGATGAACTTCCCAGTATATTGCTTCTTATTTTCTAAGTCCATGAAAGTAATCAATACCTTTGAATATTGCTGAAATCCAATAATGGGTTGGATTTAAACAAACTGAAATTAACTTCAGATAAAATAAAGATACTGTTAAAAAAAAAAGTCAGCCTGGAGATTGAGGTGAAGCTTGTTCGGTATGGTCTTTTACTCTCTAGAAGAAGCATCACAGCTGCTGCTCCATATATCATTGAATTTACAAGTGGTAGTTATGTCAAGCAGTTTATTTTCACAATTTAATTTGTGCCACAATTGTAACCCTTCCTGAGGAGCTGAGATTTAGTGACCGTTATCCATGGATTGGTTGCAACTCATCTTGACTCCTGCACTGCACTCTAGATGGGCCACTTTTAAAATATGTCTGGAACATAATGTGCAATTGGTACATTGGCACATAAAGTGGCAGAAAGGCACAAAGTTTCATGTGATCAGTTAATGGCTCTGAAAGATCTGCAATAGTTCTCAGTTGTCTCTTGGCATAATTCAAGATGTTGGTATTGATTGTCCAAGGCCAAAATGCTTGACAATTTGGACTGCTTCTCCTGCCTTGATGTTCAGACCAATAGAAAAAGTTCTTTTGAGGGTATATATCAGTGATGGCTAACCTTTTAGGCACTGAGTGCCGAAAGTGTTCACTTGCATGGGCACGCCCATAATGCAATGCACAGTCGACTCACCCCATGTGCCGTGCTCCCTGTGCATGTACACGTGATCCCTCATGTGCACCCCCTGTGCATGCATGCATGACCCTCACACATGTGCATGCGACCCCAACATATGTGCATGACCCCCTGTACATGTGCCCTGCCCCCTGGGCATCCACGTGCTTTTCCTGCATAAGCTCCACTCCCACACATGTGCGGCAGAGATCTGAAAACCAGCTGGTGGAAGGTGTGCACGCATGTGTAACAGACCTGAGCTTGCATGCCAGCAGAGAGATGTCTACATGCCACCTGTGGCATGTGTACCATAGGTTCACCATCACAGATATATATGGTACACAGGAAGTGCTCATGAGTAGCTTTCTAGCTGTAGAGAGGGCTTCCTAAGAGCTGCTTGGGGGCTCCCTTTAAAATTTTGGAAAGCATAGTTCTACCAGATTTTTAGTTATTCGTTAATTTTAGCCTAATTCTGATTTTTATCTGAAAATTTATTTTAATTTTAGCTCAATTTTTGTTATATTTTATTCCTGTAAAATATGCCTAGCCAATGATGGACTTGAGTGGATATAAAAGAGGTATTAAATAAACATATAATGTCCTTATCACCTAAAGTCTTGATCCATATTCAGATTTTCTTAACCACCAATTTACAAGTACTTCCCTCTTTACTGTTCGAAAACCACCATCACCCTCATAACCTCTGGCGAGCCTAAAAAGGACATTTTCTACTATTGGGGTGGTGGTGGTGGTAGAGGAAATAACTTAAAAAGTAAAGAGTGGTTCAATTCGAATCTCTAGCTTTTTAAGTTTCCACAGTTCATAAACCAAAACTGCAACAATATGAAAATAGTAAGATTTGATTTTGCAGTCTTTTTCCCACTGGACAATCAATGGGCATAGTGAGCCATACACAATCTTAATCTACCAATTTAACATGGAAGTATCATAGAAATACAGCAACTTTATGGAGGACAGGCCATGTTTTTTCATCATCATTCTGCCCATGTTGAAATGATTTTGCAGATTCCATAGAATGCCCTGGATTTTTATTTGAACAGGAAATCCTGGTACCTCACTCTTCTTCTCAAAAATGTTTTTTAAAAAGTTCATCCTATTGTTGAATTTTTGAACTGGTGGAGACACTGGCTTTCACATGCAATCATATTTTCCTGCTCCTTTACTTTTGTATAAGCACAACTGAATGTATGTTGTGATTTGACACTGAAATCAGTAAAGTGATTTGTCAGACTCCAGCTCTTTAGCAACATTTCTCCAGAGACCACATCTCAACCGAAAGAATGACTAGATAGCAATCTAGAAGGATTTAAACAAGTCCAACCTCCACTGCTACAATCTAGTGGTCACTAAGTCAACTGACAATAATCATTTTTGAGAAATTATGTGACTATACCTGTAAACTCTCCACAGCTAAACATGTCCCACTCCCCTCACCACCTTTTTTTTAAACTCCAGCTTCAAGAGTCATTTATGTGGCATTAAGCAGTAAGAACTCTCTGTGATGTTGCAATTAAGAGATACAGATTCTTTGCTGCCATCTAATGGCCATTGCTTTATATGTCTTTTGTACAACTGTATTAGGAAATGTGGATTAGGTGGCACTCCCAGATCTTACAAGCATAACAAGCATATTCATTTTATACTGCAATTAGTAGTATAAAAGACAATTTATAATAGCAATAGTAGACTTATACACTACTTCACAGTGCTTTTACAGTCCTATCCAAGTGGTTTACAGAGTCAGAATATTTCCCCCAACAATGTGGGTCCTCATTTTACCGACTTTGGAAGGATGGAAGGCTGAGTCAGCCTTGAGCCTGGTGAGATTCGAACTGCCAAATTGCAGGCAGCCAGCAGGCAGTGGAACTATCCTGCAGTACTGCATTCTAACCACTGTTCCACTGTGGCTTATATTCAAATATCAATTAGGAAACTCTCCAATCACTGTCCTTCCTTTTACACTGTTGCAGAGAACAGAGATGAATACAATCATAGCATGGTCTCATTCCAGGTACACAATAAAGACACACTGTACAACATAGAATGATTTATGCTGATGTAATTTCTTCCTGACTCGAGGACAATAGGAACTGATGGCCAAGTGGCTTCATGAATGAGTCCTTGTGCAAAGTTCTTTCCCTGCTGGTTTGCTTTCTGAATTCTTTCCTGAACAACTGCTTTAAATGATTCTTCAATGTTCCATCCTTACTTTACAGCATCATAGCCATTCCATGTTTATCCTTATGTCTCACAAAAAGCTACAAGGTCCAAATGGAACTCTACCAGGATCTGGGTAGAGCTTTTGGTCAGCTTCTGAGATTGACCCAGACTTTCAGCTTCTGAATTGATTGAGCTATGATTTCCCTCAGTTCCAGGTAGTTGTTGTATAAATAAGTCATTGCAGCATGATTTCACAGCTATTTCCTCATTGGAATGCTTGAGGCCCTGAAAGAAACAGGAGCTTGGCCAATTCTTTGTTTTGAATTCTACAATGCTCTTCATAATTACCATAATTATGTCTGTCACTAAACAACAAGGGCTTTATATAAATCCTGTAACAATCCAGTATGGCAATACACTTATTATTACGTCCATTTATTTTAATTTGTGTTTCGAGGCCGTGGGGGGGGGGGGCTGCACCAAGGGAGGCTCATTCAATTTCATTGTACAATGTTGTACATTGACAATAAAGGTTTGATTTGATTTGATTTGATTAACTAAAGATTAGACTGCCTTGGTATCCAGCAATTGTGGCTATATTTCTAGCTTGATTGAGATCAAGACAACATGTGAATGTTTCTTTTCTTGGTTGATGTATGTTAAGGTATTAATTCATTATTATGGTTTGTCTTAAATGTAAAGAGAGAAAATAAAAGAAAAATCACTATTTTTTCTGATTTTTAAATAGAATTTATATAGATTTTTATATAGAATTGATACAAACATACCTTCTGAATATAACTAGAATAGTTTAGACCTACATAAAGTGATATAAAAAGACAACTTACCCCTGTTAAAATGCCAGCTTTTTGAGATGTAAAAAAAGGATCAGATCAAGTTAAATCACTGCAGAATTTTTTTCACCTTTAATATAACATATACGTTGTATAAAAAAAGTCTTTCAGGGCAAAAATAAAATAAAAATTATAATAACATAGTTGCATAAGTGTGCACACTCTCCTAAGTAGAGGTGTGGCTGTATTTAGAATTAACCAATCACATTCAAACTGATATTATATAGTAGTCAGTATACATCTGCTATCAATTAAAGTGACTTTGATCAAACCCATATAAAATTCAGCTGTTCTGGTAACATTTTTCTGACATTTATCCAACTACCTTCTATAACAGGGATCACGAACCTATGGCATGTGTGTCACAAGTGGCATAAGGAGCCCGCTCTGCGGGCAAGCGAGCCGTCGCCCAGCTCAGCTCCATGGCCAGCTGTGCCTCCCACTGGCCAGCTGATTTTTGCATCTTTGCTGCGCATGTGGGAGACATGTTCAGGGAGGCCTGTTGGGCCCAAAACAGGGCACGGTGGGGGGTGAGCCCCCCCGGCCCATTTTTGGTCCCAGGAGGCTTTAGGGCAGTGTTTCTCAACCTTGGCAACTTGAAGATGTCTGGACTTCAACTCCCAGAATTCCCCAGCCAGCATTTGGACATCTTCAAGTTGCCAAGGTTGAGAAACACTGCTTTAGGGTATCCCAAAAATATGTTTAGTGCAAAAACAACCTGCACAACACCAGAAGTACACCATGACTACAGTGAAGCATGATGGTGACAGATCATGCTTTGGGGCTACTTTTTTTTCCATATAGAAGTGGGGCTTTAGTGGAAATGGAGAGAATTATGAAAAGTTCTAAATATCAGTTAATTTTGGCATAAAACCTTCAGGTTAAAATGCTGAAGATGAAGATGAATTTCACTTTCAACAAAACAATGACCCAAAGCATGCCTCCAAATCAACAAAAGAATGGCTTCGCTATAAGAAGATCCAAGTTTTGGAATGGCAACCAGAGTCCAGATCTGAATCCAATTGAAAATTGTGGGGTGACCTGACAAGGTTTATGCACAGGGGATGCCTTGCAATCTGACAGATTTAGAGTGCTTTTGCAAGGAAGGAAGGAAGGAAGGAAGGAAGGAAGGAAGGAAGGAAGGAAGGAAGGAAGGAAGGAAGGAAGGAAGGAAGGAAGGAAGGAAGGAAAAGATTCCCAAGGCAAGGTGTGCCATGCTGATAGGCTCCTACCCCAAACAATTGAACACTGTCATAAAATAAAAAGGTGCTTCAATAAAGTATTAATTTAAGGATTGTATACTTATTTTATTTTATTTCCCCCCTGAAAAAATTTCAGGTTTTTTTTCAATTGAGCTGTATAACGTATCTGTTATATTAAAAATGGGGAAAAATTCTGAAAGAAATTTTCTTGATCTGATTTTTTACATCTCAAAAAGCTGGCATTTTAACAGGGGTGTGTAGACTTTGCTACCCACATTATTATGACCTTACCGCAAAGCACACAATGTCATCAGTAATTGCATGAAACTTTATGCTGTAAGTCTGAAATGTTTTCCCCACATTAGAAATTGCACCATTTTAGCACGGTTTTTCTGTCATACTTCCTTTCATATACACTTCTCTCGCTGTCTTGTTTTCTCTCCACATTTTTGTTGAATGTAACATTCACCTTGAAGAAAAAGTATTACTGACTGAAGTCCTGATTGTGTACAATAAACTTGGGGACATCCTTCCTGAAAAACCGTGACATATTCTAGTTCACCAATCAACCTATTTAAAGCCATAAGCACAAGGACAAGTTTGAATTGGCAATTTCCTCCTTCTATTACACTTCTTCTGGTTGTTCCCAAGTCTTAAAGATCCAGAAATGAGCTTCCATAAATGCTGTGAAGCAGTTTTTCAAACTGTGACAATGAGACTTGTTTTACTGAGAATCTGATCGTTATGGTGGAAATTAGGTGTTGGTTCCTGTATTAACAAGTGAGTGTTATGAGACAATGCATTTTAGTTATTTGTCCCTGTCTTTGATCTTTGGTCATTCCCTTTGAAAAGTTTATAAACAAGATTTTATGACTGTATGTCATCTGATTGCTAATTTGTCAGAGAACCAAACATATAGGAATTTTCTTTCATGCAACCTGATGTAAAAATGTCTACAATTTCCTAGATAAAATTGTGATTGAAATTGTCTATGTGCTGTAAAAATAATATTCATCATGTCTTCTGACTATTGGTTGATGTTTGCTGATATGATCCTTTGTCTGTTGGTTCTACACAGTGATTTTACAGTCCAAATATTGTATACTGTAATTGAGTCTTGCTTTGTCTTAATTGACGACTAGGCCTTTCAATGCGCATTGGAAGGGTTTTGTTGTTTGTGGGCTATGGTAATGGAAGGTGTTGTAAGAATTTATTGGTGTTTCTGAGATGCTTTTGATGTCTGCAAGAGGTAATCTTATACAGTATATACCATTTTTTAATTCAATCCACATACAACTTCATTAAAAAGTATCTACCCACCCAACCAAAACACAATACCATCATTCCAAGCCACATACAGTAGGTAATCTGCTTTTTGGATTTCTGGATTACTGCAATGTCATTTTGTTTGTCTTTAAAGGATTCTTCAGGATAGCTTTCTTTTTAGGGATGTTATTTTTGAGATAGTTGGGTAGTTGACTAGAATAGCTTAATTTACAATATGTTTAGATTTGCTCTTTTGCTATTTGTTTTCTGTCTAAGGACAATATCCAACAGGATATTCTATCATTGCTGTCCTTTTCTCTTGTAAATTTGATTCCTTCGGAGGTATTGTTGATAGTCTTTTAACTCTTCTATTCGATTATGACAAATATGTCCTCCACATAATAGAGCCACAGTTGTATATGTGGGTGTACTGTTGCTTCCAGATGTTGCATCACTTCTTTGCTATAAATTGTCTGCTATATCAATCAATCGAGTTCCCCTGATTTGTTTGTATATTTTGCCATCAAACTGAAAGTCTGCAGTTAAGCAAAAATCGGCAAATTCCATAACTCTTGGCATCTAATTTTCTCTCTCTGCTATGTATGTTTTATAGGAAACTACAATTGATCAATGAGTATGAAGAGTGCAGTAACATGAAATAGCACATTATTTCATATTTCTCAGTTGTTAGAATTTTGATTTTTTCAAGACGCTGTATTGGCATATAGATGGATTGTTTACTTTCATCTATGTCATGATTAAGTTTTTGTGAGTTTCTTGGCTAAATTTATTTTGAGGTCTTTGGTAGTAATACAATTAAGCAGAGTGATATATCAGGTTTCTGTATATTAGGGAATCCACTGTACTGTTGTGCATCGCATTCACAGCTTTTTGTAATTGTTCTTTCATAGTTTGTCATTTTATGTTATATGTTAGACATTTTTTTTAATTGCCCAATTAATAGAATTAGACTTGTGTTTACAAGTCTACAGGTTTTCTTCTTCATTTTTTTTATTTTTTTTTAATACAAATCTTTTTTATTTCCATTTCATTCTATACAATCACATGTTTACTGTGCAACCGAGGCATATAACATTGAGTAATAAACACAGCCCTCACTTTTATAGAAAATGCCCCCTACAATACAAACCCAATATACCGCCTTAGCCCACCATACACCCTCTTTCATCCCCCTCCAACTTTCATTCTTCCTTCTCTCATACCCCTCTACACCTACTTCCCCTCCCCCTCTATCTAACCCTAACCCTATCACTCCCTCTCTTAATCCATTCCCTCCCTTCCTTCTCCTCCTCCTCTCTCTCACTCTCTCTACTCTCCTTCTTCTTTCATTCAGCTCCTCCCTTCGGTATCTCTTACTTTCCGATATATTCAGTTTGTTCTGTTTTGACACTAACATTAATAAAAACCACAGTATACAAGTGCAATCATGCTTTAAAATTTAACACATATTATATTTCCCCCCTCCCCCTAGATCCCCGCCTCCCTTCCCTCCCCCCGACTTCCCAGAGCCCATACATGGTATAACTTTTTGACAATCACAGTCTAAAATATCTCTACATTGAACTCAGCTTCTTGCTGTTACCCAAATTTTTAACAATTTAAGTTATTACTAATTTTAAGCATAAGCTATCTGGAATTTCCTAGTCCCGTATTTGCTTTGTATATAATCAATCCATTTTTTCCAGTCTCGTTTATACCTCTCATTTGAATGTTCTTTAAGATATGCTGAAATTTTTGCCATTTCGGCTAAGTTTGTAACCTTCAAAGTCCATTCTTGAATTGTAGGCAGGTCTTTCTTCTTCCAGTATTGCGCCACCAAGAGTCTTGCTGCCGTTATTAAGTACAGAACCAAATTAATCTCTACTGCTACAAAGTCAATACATATACCTAGTAAAAACAGTTTGGGAGTGAATTTTATCCTTTTTTTGAAGATATTTTGCAGGATCCACCAAATTTTTATCCAAAATGCCTTAACATTACGACATGTCCACCATATATGAAAATACGTAGCATCAAAAGAACCACATCTCCAACATTTAGGCTGAACATTTGAATACATAGAAGCAAGCTTTTTGGGATCTAAATGCCATCTATAAAACATCTTATAAAAATTTTCTCTCAAATTTTGTGCTTGTGTAAATTTTACATTTCTTACCCATATTTTTTCCCATGTGTCCAGCATTATAGGTTCTTCAATATTCTGAGCCCATTTTATCATACAATCTTTAACCATTTCGGTTTCTGAGTCCATCTGTACTAATACATTATATATCCTCTTTATGTGCATTAAACTTTGATCTCTTATTTGTTTAAACAAGTTATCCTCAGCTATTACAAAACCTATTTTTTGGTCTATTTTCCACCTGGCCTGTAGTTGGCCATACTGAAACCACGTTTGAACTACCTTCTCTTTTTTAAGTACCTCTAAGGATTTTAATTGCAACACCCCTCTTTCTGTAATAAGAAGTTGTCTATAAGTGGTTCTATCGTGTTTTTGTTCTATATTCATATTTTCAATTGCATGTCTAGGAATTGCCCACATGGGCAATTTGTCATTTAGTTTATGTTGATATTTTTCCCAAACCCGCAATAAGGCATTTCTTAAAATATGATTTTTGAAATTCTTATCCAGTTTTTTGTTAAATAACAAGTAAGCATGCCAACCATATACCAAATCATGTCCCTCAATATTCAATATTCTGTCATTGGTTAAATGGATCCAATCACTAATTGCAGATAAAGCCACTGCATCATAATATAATTTTAAATTTGGTAATTTCAATCCTCCTCTTTCACGTACATCTTGCTTCATCTTAACCCTCGGCTTCTTTCCTGCCCATACAAATTTGTTGATACCCTTCTGCCATTCTAAAAGGTTCACATCTCTTTTGAGTATTGGTAACATTTGAAACAAAAATAAAAATTTTGGTAAAATATTCATTTTCACTGCCGCTATCCTTCCCAACAAAGATAAATGCAGTTTCTCCCACCTTTTCATCTCCATTTGTATACTATGCCAGAGTGGTTCATAATTATGCTTGTATAATTTCCCATTTGAAGTTAAAATATTAACTCCAAGATATTTGACTTTTTTAACAACCTCACATCCTAACATCACTCCCAATTCTTCCTTCTGTTTGGTATTCATATTCATTGCTAATATTTTGGTTTTTCCTAAATTAATTTTAAATCCAGAGACTTGACCATATTGATTAATCGTATTCATTAAAACCTTACTGGATTCCTGCGGTTGTTTCAATATTATGACCAAGTCGTCCGCAAAAGCACGGACTCTGTATTCTTGCTGTCTGATCTTGATCCCTTTTAAAGCATCCAAAGCCCGTATCTTATTCAGCAATAATCCCAAAGTTATAATAAACAATAGTGGGGACAAAGGACAACCCTGTCTTGTACCTTTTTCTATTTGAAAGGAATCTGTTAAACTTCCATTAACTATAATTTGGGCTTTTTGCTGCTGATATATTGCACCAATTGACCTTAAAAAGCCATCTCCTATCTGCATTTTTTGCAGTATCTTCAACAAGAATTGCCAATTGACTCGATCAAAGGCTTTCTCAGCGTCCAAAAATATGAATGCGGCAGGAATTTGATTATTCTTTCCCAAGTATTCTAAAGCATTAGTAATTAACCTGACATTGCTCTTCATCTGTCTGCCCTGTATAAAACCTGTTTGGTCAGTATGTATCAGTTGTTGGATAACCACCATTAACCTATTTGCTAATATTTTGGTAAAAATTTTATAATCTACATTAAGTAGTGAAATAGGTCTATAATTTTTCGGCTGAGTAAGATCTTGGTCTTCTTTGGGTATCAACGATATGAACGCTGTCTTCCATGAAGGGGGCACTTTACCTTCCGATTGAATTTTATTAGATAATTCTCTAAGAGGTTCTACCATTTCTAACTGTAAGTTTTTATAATAAACGGCTGTTAAGCCATCTGTACCTGGTGCTTTCCCTAGCTTTAATTGTTTGATTACCTGCAGGATTTCCCCAGAGGTTATTGGTTGGTTCAACCTATACCTATGTTCTTCGCTAACTAGGGGGATTTTCTCTTTATCTAAGTATTTATTTATATCTAAGTCCCTAATTTTGTCCCCTTTATACAACTCTGTAAAAAATTCTCGAAATCCCTTTTGGATCTCTTCCTGCTGAAACACTTCCTTCCCTCTGTAACACAATTTGGATACATTTCGAATTTTCCTTTTTTTCCTGATCTGATAAGCCAACCATCTACCGGGTTTATTTGCATTGCAAAAAGTATTATGTTTAGCATATAATAAACTGGTGGCTACCTGGTCAGAGATCAGCATATCAAATTGAGATTTTAATATGGAAATTGCTTCTTTAGTCTTTGTATCACCTGGGTTCAATATTAATTCCTGCTCTTTCCCTTTAATTTCCTCTTCCAATTCTTTACATTTTTGCCCTTGTTTATGTCTATGTATTTTGTTTATATTTACCAATACTCCTCTCATATAGGCTTTGCTTGCATCCCATACATATTCCATAGGTGTACCCTTATTCATGTTAAAAACAAAGTATTCAGATAACAATTTTTTACAATCATTAACATACTTTTCATATCTGAATACATTTTCATTCAGCCTCCAGGACCTTCTAGCCTGAACTACCCTTCCCAGCTCCATCCAAACTGGGTTATGATCCGAAAGGACTCTGGCCGTAATCTTTGTCTTCTTCACCCTAGAAAGTAAATCATTAGTAATTAATATAAAGTCGATCCTTGAAAAAGATTGATGTCTGTCGGAGAAGAAGGTAAAGTCATATTCTTCTGCATGCCTTTCACACCAAACGTCTCGCAGTTCGAAGTCGTCTATCATGTCAAAAAAGGATTTGGGTAGTTTAGCTCGGAATTTAGTATTCGGGCGAGATGTCTTCTTATCTCTTTTGGTGTCAATCACGCCATTCCAATCACCCAATAGTATGCACGACTTAAAGTCCCACTGTACTAATTTAGCATGGAGATTTCTATAAAATCCATCTTGTTGTTGATTAGGAGCATAGATTCCCAAAAGCAGTGTCTTTTTCCCTTCTAAGATTAAATCTAATGCGATATATCTTCCAAAGGGATCTGCTTCGATTAGCTCAGCTTTAATGTCTTTCCTTAAGTATACTACTATACCATTTTTTTTTCCGTAGCAGAGGTCACAAAGTGTTGACCAAGTTTGGGATTGGACAGATATTTCTGATCAGTTATTTTGATATGAGTTTCCTGCAAACAAATTATATCATTCTTAGATTGTTTAAGATAATGAAATATTTTCTTTCTCTTCTGTGGAGAGTTCAGTCCATTAACATTCCATGTCAGAATCTTAGTTGTCATTTTTGGTTGCCTGAAGCTTTTTTAGAGCCTCCCGCATGGCCTGTCTCACCTTGGGTCTAGCTCCTCCCACAGCTTCTGAGCTTGTTGCTGTAGCTCCTTGGTCAATGGCCGAAAATTGTAAAGATTGTTGCGTTATGGCTTGTTTTTCTGTTTGTCTGGTGGTCATATGGTTAGATCTTTGTTCCTTAACCCCTTGCCCTTCTGGGAGGGGGAGATGATACGTTTTGTCTGGTGATTGTGTAGTTTGCTGTTTCTCTTGTCCTGCTTGTGGTTTTTCTCCATATCCCGATGGTTCAGGGTGCCCCACTTTCAAAATCTTATGATAGAAATCTCGAGCTTTCCATACAGAGTTGAGACGATATCTTTGCTTATCAAATGTAACTATGATGCCAAATGGGGCATCCCATCTGTACTGTATCTGGCGCTTTCTGAGCTCTTCCACCAAAAAAGCATAATCTCTTCTGGCTCTTAGCATTTGAGGTGGTATCTCTTTCAAAAACATCAAATCCTGTCCGCCAATTTGAAGCTTGGTATTGTAGGACTCTTGTAATATCTTATTTCTGGATTCTCTTGTAACAAAATATATTACCACGTCTCGGGGGAGTTGCTTTTGTTTTGCCGCCCAGGAGTTGACGTGAAAAATTTTATCAATCTGCCAATCAAAATTAGATCCCGGTCTTCCCACCAGACAGTCAAAAGCCTCAGAAAACATCTGCTTTAAGTTCTCCTGTCTCTCTTCACGCAGCCCCCTAACTCTTAATGCAAGTTCCATCTGGTTATACTGTATCATAATCATTTGTTTTTCAGCATTTTCAACTTTTCGTTCCACCTCTTCGGTTTTAGATGTCAAATTAATTTTAGCTTCATTGAGAGTTTCTAAGTTCTCTTCCATTCCAGAAATATATTCTGTGAGTACGTTTACAATTCCCAACATATCATCATTTATTTTGGTAATCTTGGTATCAAATTTATCATATGAGACTTTTATCTCATTGCTTATCTCTTTCCTTATTTCATCTCTGAACTCTCTGAGAGCTTCCAAATTCTGTTCCCTTGATTCTCTAAACATTTCCAACAAAAATTCTTTTGTTAATACATCTCCACTAGGGGGCATAGAAGGTGGGGGCTGTGACTTTGTGCCAGGTATGGGAGAAGCAGATTTAGGAGGTAATTTCGCAGGATTCGACTTGGAAGCCATAATATCTTTGCTTCAAGCACTTAACAAACCACTATGCCGAGAAGAGAAAAAAAAATTCTCCCTTTTTTGCCAAGAATTTTACGGAGGATTTCAAAGGGCTGGCATTACGCCAAAACAGTTCAACAAAACAAAACAAAAAACAGAGAAAAGCCCTGTTCGGAATGTCTCTGTGTCAACAAAGGGCCTTTGAGAACTTTTAATTAGATAAGGAAGTCTCTTCAAAGGGAATAAGGCTGATTAGAAAAGCTGCCGGAATGTATCATCATTGCAAATACAAAGGCTGGAGAATCGCCATCTTTTAAAAAAAAATTAACACTGAAGCTTGAGTTTTCCTAAAAAAACAGACGTAAAGTTCTCAAATATGAGCTCTGCTTGTATTAATTTCATAAGAAAAAAAATAATTTCATTAATTTGTCCTAAGGGGGGGTTCTTGGCCTTGTGCCATTAATACAGCAGAGAAATCTGGCCGGAGATGACTCAGCTTAAAAAAAAAACAACCCCCCCCCTCGTTTGCAGCAGAAAAAAAAGCTACAAACTGCAAGGAAAAGTTCTTACCAGCTGAGACGCTCACTACAATCTTCTTATCTGAAGTTTGAGTTATCTAAAGGGTGTTTAATTAGATAATGAACCAGAAATCTGGGAGCGGCTCAATTAAGCCGCTGTCGACGGCCAAGTTCCTCCCCGGAAGCCTCTACAGGTTTTCTTGATATTCAGCAGTTCTCCTTTTTGTATGTATGCTGCTGTATCCATATTTATGATTGGTTGGTTGTCTGTTGTAAGTCTATGATGGTGACCATTCTTTATTTTTTAATTTATTTATTTTAAATTCACACACGGACATAAACAAATACTGTCAAGACTGAATTTGATCAGGTTGTGGGATTGTTTATACTCTAGGTTATGCTAACATGAATTCAGTTTGAAACAGTTGGGAATGGAAGTGGGGAGAAATGAGGTGGCTGGAGTCTTCAGCCAAAGCCCAGGACAGCAGGCAACAAACAAGTCAAAGCCCGGGGAAGAGAGGACCACATCATCCTATGAGGGGAGAGCCTCTTTTCTCTCACCTACACTTCCTTCCCACCAGCCAGTAGCCTAGAGGCACTAAAGACACCCCACAAACTTTCCCCAAAACAAGTCCTTTGGGTGCAATACTTCAAAAGAATCAAATTTGATTGATCAACTGAAATACATCCCAGGGGGAAATAACCTTTTGACTGATGCTTTGTCACCCAAGCCACAGTACCACAGTAAGCCTGAAGAAGTGATTCATGCAATGATCCCCTCTTCTCATCCTGCATCACAAGCTTTAACCCGGGGTCAGGCTACCCTAAGGAGGGCCGTAGATGGGGGGATGACCCGTAGTACAAGGACAACTGGGGAATACTAACCCATAAGGATGGACTAGGCTGGAAGGGATCTAGGTTATATGTGCCCAGTAGCTTGCAACTCCAAGTCCTCCACCAGAGTCACAACTCCAAACAGGCAGGTCACTGGCTACTTAAAAACCATGCACCTGGCCAGGAGGCAATTTTGGTATCTGAAGATGAAGAAGGACATTGAGGAGTATGTGAAAAGCTGTGTTACTTGCGTGACAATGAAAAAGAGGTCAGGAGACCTCCCAGGATTACTCCAGCAGGTGACAAATCCATAGTGACCCTGGGAGGAGACAGCTATGGATTTCATTGTCGAGCTCCCCGAGAGTGGAGTGATCACAGTCATTTGGACCGTTGTAGACCTGTTCTCCAAATAGGTCCACCTTGTAGCCTGTCAAGGGCTCTGATCGGTGTGGAAGTTGTCTAACCTATTTATAAAGCATATTTATAGGTTGCATGAGGTTTCTTGTAAGATTATCTCCAATGTGGGGGTTCAATTCACCACGAAGTTCTGAAGAGAATTCATGAGGGCCATTGGCACCTTGTAGGGGCTTAGCTCAGCATTCATCTAAACACCAAAGGGGCCACAGAATGGACTAATGCCCTGGTGAAACAATATGTGAGGTGTTATGTCAACTATCAGCAATCAAACTGGGCAGAGTTGCTGCCATTTGTGAGGCAGTGTACAACAGTGCAGTACATGGTAGCACTGGTCTGATCCCTTTCCATGTGACCAGTGGTATAGAATTTGTCCCCATGAGCTCCCTAGAGAGGCACCCTCCTCAATGTCGCTAGCAGAGTGGATGGAGTTGCTGAGGAAGGCATGGGAGAATACAAAGCAGGTCCTAAGTGAGACCGCAAAGGCTTATAAAAAACAGGTTGACAAGCACTGCTCTGCCCAGGAGGAGTTTAGGGTGGGGGATAGGGTGTACATATTTAAAATATCTGAGATTAAAATTAGCCTCTAAAAAGCTTGGGCCTAAGTTGATAGGACTGTTCCCTATCATGAAAGTGATCAACCCTGTCATGGTACAACTTCAACTCCCCTGGCTGCTGGGAAAGGTACACCCAGTGATCCACAGTAATCTATTGAAACCAGCCGTGAGTTCACAAGTCTGACCTGTTGATAGGG
This sequence comes from Thamnophis elegans, assembly GCF_009769535.1. NCBI lineage: Eukaryota > Metazoa > Chordata > Lepidosauria > Squamata > Natricidae > Thamnophis > Thamnophis elegans. The sequence continues at coordinate 44,542,698 of NC_045558.1, forward strand.
CTTCCCCTAAGCCTACGGCAATCAAGGGTCAGACTCATTATGAGATAAAGAGGATTTTAGACTCAAAAGTGCATAGTGGTCAATTGGAGTACTTAATGTATTGAAGGGGTACCCACTTTCTGAGGCAACCTGGGTAAAGAGTTGAAAGGTAAATGCAGACAGGTTGGTGAAGCAGTTTCATGCCAAGTATCCTCAGAAACTAACAGGGCCTCCAAGTGGAGGCAGAGAGAGTTAGTGGCATTGACTAATCCCATTGTGCTTTGTCTCTTGTAGAAATGTCCCTTCTGTTGCGGGGAGGGGGCAGCCTGTCAAGCCTGAATTTGATCAGATTGTGGGATTGTTTGTACTCTGGGTTATGCTAACATGAATTCAGTTTGAAACAGTTGGGAATGGAAGGGGGGAGAAATGAGGTGGCTGGAGTCTTCAGCCAAAATAAAATAGTTGGCTGATGAGTAAGCTACATTCCAATGGCTGACTGACTGAAGGAGGAGGAGTGAAGTAGCCAAGCCACCAACTCTCATCCCGGTTGGACAATGTGACATTTTTTTAAAAAAAATAAGAAACCATTATTTATAGTGGGGTGAAAATCCTGGAAACTTTAGTACTGGCTTGTCATTAGTTCATGACAAGATGGTGTATCTAAATAAATGTGTTCTTTGAGGAAAGAAAATGCCTCAGAGTTCGATTTGCAAGGGATACATTACTTGGAAACTGACAAATACATTACAGCAGACTGAAACAACTTGATAGCTATAGATATTCTCTACTACTTGGGCAAGCATACTATGTCTAATCTCTACAAGAGTGATACTAAAATATAGAGATGGGGGAAATTAAAATAGTGATTTTTGAAACTAATGTATAAAAAGTGTCAAGCTGGTTGTACAAAATAGCTATCAGACATTATTTTTTACCACAGCAGATTCTCACAACAGAAATTAAATTGAGGATCAATTATTATTAAATTACTGCAAAACCACATGCAATTATTGGTAAGAAAAGTCGTACTGGTAATAAAACCATCACAGACTTGGTTACAAAACCCAGTGTGATAGGCATCATTAGAATGCCTATTGGAATAAAATTTGGTGCAAAACACCAAAAGTGGGGGGAAATAACCTAGCAAGGTTATATTCAACAATTGTCAGGGTTTTAACCCTTCTTTTTGCATGAAGCCAATATAATGAACCATTTTACTTATCAGGAACAAAATAATTTAAGAAAATGGTCCTGGAGAAAAGAGACAAAATACATTGGGGATCCTGATCTAATACTACATCAGATTGTATGATCTTGGAGACTAAATAAGTCCTGAATCAGTCTTTGATCTGAACTAAAAGCCAAATATGAACTGAAGCAGGGACGTGCAGTCAAGGGAGGCAGGGAAGGCAGAGCCTCACCACTGTCATCATGAAAAGAAAAAAATTGTAAAAGGAAAAAGGCAAGAGCTGAGGTCAGGCTAACCTAGTTGCTGCCAGAGTCACCGTGGATGACTCTGCTTAGTGCTTAACTGTTTAAAAAAGCCTCTAAAAAGCGCCCTTTACAGGAGGAGGCAGGAGAATGATGTGCCTCATCTAGTCTGACTTTAGGCGTTTTATGATCACTTCGATCAGAGTTAAGCAAGGATTAAAAGCCTAAAAATTCCTGGCGTAGATGAGGGACGTCGTTCTCCTGCCCCCTCCTGTAGAGGGCGCTTTTTTAGAGGCTTTTTTAAATAGTTAAGCAGAGTCATCCACGGTGACTCTGGCAGCAACTAGCTCAGCCTAACCTCAGCTCTTGCCTTTTTCCTTTTACATTTTTTTTCTTTTCATGATGACAGGCAAGAGCAGAGTTGAAATCCTCTCTGAAACAGCTGGAAAAGGTACGTGTGGGTTGGAGGAAGGGGGAGGAATTCAAACTTCATCCTCAAGTGTAGATCCCTCCCCAAATGTAGTTTGATTGCAGGCAGAGCCACATTGCCTTTTCAAACACACACACACACACACACACACACACACACACACACACAGAGCTGGATAAAACTATATAAGCCCAGCTTCACTGATTACAAGTTTGAAAAGGTAACGTGGCTCCGCCTGCAATCAAAGGCTCGGATCGGCTCCCCTCCGGCTTCTCTGCCTCTTCTCTCACCCCAGCCTGCAAGCAGGAGGTGAATGGGTGGGTGGGCTTTATTGTGTTTGGGGAAGGCAGCAGGGGAATGGGAGGGTATGGCAGAGGAGCTGCTTTCAAGCCATTTGTGTTTGTGTTTGTTTGAGAGAGAGAGAGAGTGAGAGAGGGAAGGGGATATGAGAGATAATCCAACTTCTCTGTGTGTGTGTGTCTGTTTGAGAGAGGGGGAAGGGAGGGAGAGAGGGAGGAAGGAGGGGGAGGGAGAAGAAAAAGAATGAAGGAAATTTTTTCTCAAAGGAGAAAAACAAATGCTGGTGCTTTTTTAAAAAATATATTTTTATTATTTTTATATTTAAAACAATGCAATACTGCGAAGTCGACATGACCATACATTCACATTATATACAGCTAGTTTCAACCATTAACAATTAGCCTACTTAATACATTGTCTATCCTTCTGTCCAATCACAATATATACACTTTGTTCCAGTCTTGTCACCTTGTCTTATACCAATCATAAAATCTGTTCCAGACTTTAAAATATTCTGATTCCCCTTTATTTTTAAGTTCAAGAGTGAGCCTATCTGCTTCCACACAGGACAACATTTTTCTGATTACATCTAGCTCTGATGGTGTAGTTTCTTTTTTCCAATATTGTGCATAGGTTATGCACGCCACAGTTAGTATATGTATAAATAAATGAAGTGTATCTTTCTTAAACCCCTCCGGTATTATACCTAGAAGAAAAATTTCTGGTTTAAACATAATTTGGTCTCCCACCATTTGTTCTAACCATGATTGAATCATTTTCCAATATTTTTTTGCCTCATTGCACGTCCACCACATATGATAGAAAGTGCCTGTTGTTTTTTTTACACTTCCAGCAATTTGGGGCCAGATTTTTAAACATTTTGGAAAGCCGTGGTGGGGGGAGATGCCATCTGTAGAACATCTTATACAGATTTTCGTTATACTCCGTACCCATTGTTAGTTTCTGATTCAGTATCCAAAGTTTTTACCACTTAGCCAATTCCACATTATAACCGAAATTTTTCGCCCAGGCGACCATAGTTTCTTTGACATGTTCCTCCTCTAGCTTATATTTCAACAAGAATCTATACAATACTTTGATCAGCCTGTTTTCTGTCTGTATCAAAAGTTAATCTAATATTGTGTAATCTTCGGCAATACCTTTCTTCTTCCTATCCTGTGCAAACCTTGATTGTATCTGTAAATAAGACCACCAATCTACTTGTACCCCTTATGATGTCAATTCTGATCTAGTTTTGATCTCCCTCTGTCTGTTCAATAACTCTTTATATGTAACTATATTTTCCATATTAATTAAATTTGGGTGTATGTATGCTTCCATTGTAGATAGCCAAACGGGTATTTTAGTATAGTGTTCGTGTTTAATTTTGTTCCATATTAGTAACAGGGACTGTCTGATGTAATGTCTACTGAAATATTTGTGTGCAGATCCTTTTTCATACCAAAGGAAGGCATGCCATCCTACTTGGAGGTCATGACCTTCCAATTTAAGTAATCTTTTATTTCTCAACATTATCCATTCTCTTAGCCATGTTAGAGTGGCTTCAGTATAATAAAGCTCCCAATCTGATACGCCAAATCCTCCTTTTTTCTTAATGTCTTGCATAGCCTTGAGTTTTATTCTTGGTTTTCTTCCCTGCTAAATAAATTTCAAAACCAGTTGATTCAAATCCTTAAAAACACCTTTTTCTAATTTAATGGGAACATTCTGAAATAGGAAAAGAAATTTTGGTAATACATTCATTTTTATAACTGCAATCCTACCCATCAGTCTTTCTTAGTTTTATTGATCAAATTAGTATAGTTATCTTCTTTGATGGTCACACACCTCGCAAATAAATGTATACCAAGATATTTGACTTTTTTGACAGTTTGGATACCCAATTTCTTCGTTAACTCCTCTTTCGCTTTTGATGTCATATTTTTAACCAGCATTTTAGTCTTTGTCATATTTATCTTTAAACCCACTATTTTCCCATACTCTGTCAATTCCTCAATGAGTTTCATACCAAACTTTATAGGATCTCTAACACAAACACTAGATTGTCCGCAAAGGCCTGTAACTTAAATTGTTCCTTTTTGATTTCTAGTCCCTTTATCTCTTCCTCTTTATGTACATTCCTGCCTAATACTTCTAAGGTTAATATAAACAGCAGGGGGCATAGGGGACAACCTTGTCTTGTACCTTTCTGGATTGCTATACTTTGCGTTAATTCACGATTAATTATTACTTTGGCTTTTTGATTTGTATATATTGCTCTGGTCATGTTTATAAATTTATCCCCAAATTCCATGTATTCTAATTATTGATGCAAAAATTCCCAGTTCACATTATCAAATGCCTTTTGGGCATCGAGAAAAAATAGTGCAACCTGTTTTACATTATGCACTTCATAATATTCAAAAATGTTCAGCATAATTCTCATATTGTTTTTAATTTGTCTTCTGGGGAGGAATCTGTTTTGATCTGTATGGATGAATGATGTAAGGAATTTTTTCAACTGTTCTGCTATTATTAAAGCAAAAATTTTGTAATCTGCATTTAGCAGTGAGATTGGTCTGTAATTTTGTATAAACATCTGGTCTGCGTTAGCCTTAGATAATAATACAATATTAGCCTCCGTCCATGATAGCGGTGTCTTCGCCTCTTTCAACACAGCATTATAAACTTCCAACAGCATTGGAACAAGCATATCCTGGAATTCTTTATATATTTCCGCTGGCAGTCCATCCGCCCTGCAGCTTTATTATTCTTTTGTATTTGTATGGCCTCAATTATCTCTGATGTTTTAATGTTCTCATTGAGCATATCCTTTATTTCCTCTGGTATCTTTGGCAGATCTTACTTTTCCAGATATTGTAGTATTCCTTCCTTTGCATAGTCTCGGTTTTCTCTATATAATTGTTCATAGAACTCTTGGGTAATTCTTTTCTTTTCCCCTAGTTGATAGCAGATGTCGCCTTTTTCATCTTGTAATTTATTGATCCAATTCTCTTGCTTCTGCTTCTTCAACCTATAGGATAGCCACCGCCCCGGCTTATTTGCATTCTCAAAGAAATTTTGTTTTGCTTTTTTTATAGACTGTGCCAATTTTGCTCTTTCAAATATAGCCAATTGATGTTTGATCAATTCCATACTTCCTTTTATACTTCTATTTTGTGGTTTCTTTTGAAGTTCACTCTCTAAATTTCTATACCTTTCTTTCAACTCTCTTATTTTTTGATTCTCAATTTTTTTCTTCCTAGCTGTGGCCGATATTGTCACCCCTCTTATAAATCTGGACAGTCCAGATTTTTCATCAATTAGCCTGGGGGGTGAAAGTTTGCACCCCTCAGAGAGGGCCTGCAACTTGGGTGTCCTCCTGGATCCGCAGCTGACTTTAGAACATCATTGTCGGCTGTGACCAGGGGGGCTTTTGCCCAGGTTTGCCTGGTGCACCAGTTGCGGCCCTATCTGGACCGGGAGGCACTTCAAATGGTCACTCATGCCCTCATCACCTCAAGGCTCGATTACTGCAATGCACTCTACATTGGGCTGCCCTTGAAAAGTGTTCAGAGACTGCAACTAGTCCAGAATGCAGCTGCGCGAGCGATATCGGGTGTACCTCGGTACACCCATGTTACACCTATCCTCCGCGAGCTGCACTGGCTCCCTATTGGTCTCCGGACGCGCTACAAAGTGCTGGTAAAGCCCTACATGGCATTGGACCTGGATTTCTGAGAGACTGTCTCCTGCTACACACCTCCCAACGTCCGATTAGAACCCACAGGCTAGGCCTCCTCCGACCGGACAATGCCGGCTGGCGACTACTCGGGGGAGATCCTTTTCTGTAGCTGCTCCAGCTCTGTGGAATGAGTTACCAGCAGAGATCTGGACCTTCCCCATTCTCGTGGCCTTCCAAAAAGCCACCAAAACCTGGCTGTTCCGACAGGCCTGGGGTTGCTGATTTTAAATCAAGTCCAAACCCCCAGATAAGCCAAATGTATGTTGTGTTTTTTAAACTGTTTTTGTTCTTTCACTCTATGTGTTATTTTATTTCATTTCGTATTTGTAAGCCGCCCGGAGTCCTTCTGGATTGGTCGGCATATAAACTCATTAAATTGCGAATTGTGAATTGCCTTAGTTGTATTCCATAAGTTTTGTATGGATGTGTCTCCTGGCCAGTTTTCTTTGAAGAAAATTTTTAATTCTTGGTTAACTCTTTTAATATATTCCTGAACCTTTAGTATTGTTCTATTGCATAACCAACAATAACTACCCTTTTATTTTTTCCATATAATCCTCATGTGATTGTGATCGGCCCATAGATTGGGTTCTATGTCTATCTCGCTCACTTCCGAAATTAACTCCATCGACATCCAGACCATATCTACCCTTGACCAGGATTCATGTCTATTCAAGTAGAAGGTATATTACTTTTCCTCTGGACATCTTTCTCGCCATACATCATAAATATTAAGTTCTTCAGCCATTTGGAAGAACGACCTCGGCAAAATTCTCCTAGCTCCTTTTCTTTTCTTTCCACTTTTATAGTCCCATTTCTGGTCAACTATAGCATTGAAATCACCCAATAAACAGACGTTTTCATTTCCCATCTCTCGAATAATGCTATATAGTCTATAATAAAAATTTTCCTGACCTTCATTAGGTGCATATATTACAACCAGTGACACCTTTTTTTGGTTTAACATTATTTCTACAATTAATATTCTCCCTTCCTCATCATGATAAATTAGTTTAGTCTGGATCGTGTCTTTAACATATAGTGCTATTCCTCTTTTCTTTTGATCAGCTAATGCCATGTAAAGTTTACCCAATCTAGGATATTCTAAGATCTGGATCTGTTGTTTAGTTATATGGACCTCTTGCATTGCAATTATATCATAATTCAAATGTTTTAGTTTATTAAATATTGTTTTCCTTTTCTGGGGTAAGACCATTGATATTCAATGATAGAATCTTGATTTCTGCCGACATAATTCTATGTGTATTTAGGTCGTGTGCTTCTTGTTGCCCTTATCTCTTTCACTTCCTTTGGTTCTTCTCCTTTTTTGTCTAAAACAACTTCTTTCTCCTTTCTTGTCTCCACTAGTTCCTTGTCTCTTCTTATCTGGGCCCTGAGTCCTTGCATCCTTGCTCCCGACTGTTCTCCTTTGTCTTCCTCATCCTCCTGCCCAACAAAATTGTTGTAGAAATCTTCCGCTTGTTCCACCATGTCTATTCTAAATCTTCTATCTCTCCAAGTTACCAGTATGCCCTCCGGCATCAGCCATCTGAAGTTAATTTCATATTTATTCAGGACAGATGTTAAAAATTGATAGGGCCTTCTTAGTTCTCTAATTCTCCTCGGTACCTGTTTTAGGACTGTTAGTTGTCATTGATTGTGTATTATCGGGTCGTCTTTTGTTCTATTTAGCACCTCGTCGCATATTGATTTTTTAACAAACTTTACATGGACTTCTGTCGGTAGAGTGTTCTTTTTTGTGTAGTTTGTCTGTATTCTATATGTCTCATCAATCTCACTTGCCATCTCATCCTTTTTTATTTCCAAAGCCTTTGCCATAAGGTCTTCCATTGTGTCTGGTAAATCCTTGCCTTTTTCTTCCTTTACATTCTGGAACCGTAGAAATTGGGCTGCTTTCTCCAATTGTAATGTAAGGATTGTTAACTCAAGTTCTTTGTTTGCCTGGATCAGCCTAGAACTCAGCTGTTCCATTTCCCCCCCTCATTCTTCAACCTTCATTCTATTACATTTATTGTTTGTTCGTGTTTATTGATCTGTTCCTGGAACTTCTCAAATTTATCATCCATCTTCTGCATCCTCTCTTTTAGTTCTCCAGTATCATTTCTTATTTCTCTAATATCCTTTTTTATTTCTTTGTGATTTTTAGTTATTACCTCCTGCATAGCCTGTAATATCATCTGAAGCTCCTTAGTTGAATTGGATCTTTCTCTCTGGAGCATATCCTCCAAAGATCTTTGGTTCGAAGGGCTGGCTGCCACTAGAGATGGCTGGGATGCTGGCTTCCTCCCCGTGCCAATTTTTGTTAGATTTGTACCACTTGTCATTTTTTGGAAGAATTGGATCCCTAATTTAGTTATTTTCCAGAACTCCCACTTTCTTCTCTCCCTCGTAACTTTCTCCAGTCCTTCCTTCCTTCCTTCCTTCCTTCCTTCCTTCTTTCTTTCTTCTTCCTTCCTTCTTTCCTCTCCCTCTCTTCCCTTTCCCTTCCCTCTTCCCTCTTCCACCACTCAATTATCAATTTTAAGTAGTTTTAAGGGGTGATATACTCTATATATCTATAGATTCGTATATTATATGAAAACAACTATCATAGGATAGAAAGAATGAGAGACACTTATCAATTTATACATATACACATACACATACACACACACACACATATATATATCACACTTATAATATTCCTATATTTCTATTAATCTATTAATTTATTCTATTAACCTAAGAGTAAAATCTAAGAGTAAATTGCTTATAGTTATTGATTATATTGTAATCAAACAATATCCTTAGTTAATCAATACTAATGCCAATAATATCCAAAGTTGTTGGAATTAATAATCTTATAGCAATACCAATGACAATAATAATATATTCCTTTGCTAGTAATATTATAACATTAATTCCTATTCTTTAAGTTCAACCTTACATGAGACCCTCCTGAGTTAAATAATTATATGAAAATGTTCTGGGTGCCCTTGGTCCAGTAAATCTTCTTTCTCTCTCTCCGGTTGTTTCTTTTAGTAATGTCCAAAGATTAACCTCAATATTCTCCAGTAATCAGCTCTCTTGTTATCCAAGGGGTATAGTCACCAAAAGATCTGTTTTCTCTTAAGGTATACCATAGGGGGAAAATTCCAGATTTTGCCAATGGATGTCACTCTTCCACAAGCTAACCAGATACAGAGGAACAAGAAACAGATGTGGCAAAATATACTACCATGAGTCAGCTTTCTTTTTTCTTCTTCAAACCTTGAATAGTTAACTCATTTCCCCTGAAGGCATCCATGTAATCAGAGTTATTTACAGCCGGCCTTTATTGTGTTAACTAATTAAGTTTAGATTCAGCTCCTCAGACAGTTCAGAAAAAAAAAAGAATAGTCTCCAGCCTTCACTCAGCATATTCCTCTCACCGCTATAATGAGGGGGGGGAATAGAATAATAGCAATAGCAATAGCAGTAGACTTATATACCGCTTCATAGGCCTTTCAGGCCTCTCTAAGCGGTTTACAGAGAGTCAGCATATTGCCCCCAACAATCTGGGTCCTCATTTTACCCACCTCGGAAGGATGGAAGGCTGAGTCAACCCTGAGCCGGTGAGATTTGAACCGCTGACCTGCTGATCTAGCAGTAGCCTGCAGTGCTGCATTTAACCACTGCGCCACCTTGGCGAAACAACCACCCCACTCCTTCTTTGAGCCCTTAATCTCTTGAGCTGTTTTGGAATAAAAATACCTTCCACCAAGATCAGGAACTGTTAAGCCACTTGTGACTCCAGCAGCTTCTCTGTAATAAAGCCTCGCTTACTTTGAACTGCTGTCAGCATTCTGGGACGGCCTTTACAGATCACCCTCTTCCACGCCCGGGGTTATGAAGGAGATTTCAAGCGCAGACCATGAACTGCCATCCGATGGTCATGCCAAACCAACCTTCTCTTCAGTCTTCCCTACACGAAACCTTCGGTTTACCAAAATCTTTCCAGAAACCCCTCCGGACGCCAGATCCAGCTGCTCTTCATGGAGCTCTCCGTTTAAGCAGCCATTTGTGCTGGCAACTAACCCCACCCTTCCAACAAATGCTGTCGCTTTAAATCGGAACTGAGCATGCCTGGCTGTGGAATTCTGGGAGTTGAAGTCCACAAGTCTAAAAAAATTTGAAACCCACCACTGTGTCAGTGCCTCACCAGCCATAAACCTCACCGCACATGACAGAACTGAAGCACATAACTTAAAAAGAAACAACTGATGCCCATGACTAAAAGCAGTTATAGAACTCAAAGTTAAGATAAAATTTTAGAAGAAGAATTAATGGATTTTAGGATTTGCTCAATATAATTAATAACAAAAGAACCAGTAGCAGGGGTGAAATCCAGCAAGTTCTGACAGATTCTGGAAAACCAGTAGTGGAAATTTTGAGTAGTTCAGAGAACCGGTAGTGGAAATTTTGAGTAGTTCGGATAACCAGCAAATGCCACCTCTGGCTGGCCCCAGAGTGAGGTGGAAATGGAGATTTTGCAGTATCCTTCCCCTTGAGTGCGGTGGGAATGGAGATTTTACAGTATCTTTCCCCTGCCATCCCCACCAAGCCACATCCACCAAGTCAAACCACACCTACAGAACCATTACTAAAAAAAAAATTGAATTTCACTACTGACCAGTAGTATGTTCTGGAGTTAATTTATATTTATTTTAATGAAAATATCAGCATAATCATACAAAGCACAATGGAATCATATAAGGCCTTCCAGTTTTTGCTCTCCAATATTATAGCTCATATTAATGTAGCTTTTATAGTCTCTTGTATAAGAGTATAGAAACCAAATTGGTCCAGCCATTTTATGTGATTTGGTTAACATCTGGATAAGATCCTCTAACTCCTTTAATAAGACCCTCTAACTTCTTCAGTACATTTTCTGATTTAAAGATTGGTGGAGCTCTAAAAGTGTCAATTAATTCTGCCTCCAGTGATTCAGGTGTAACCTGTCTTCCTCTTTCTGCCTAAAATTGTTTATTTGAATAAACTTCTCCAAGGACAGGTATATTATCTTCTCAGGTGTCAACCACAACCTCCACTTCTTGATGCTCATTTAAAGTGCATTTTGAAAAAGTGACTCAATAAGTGTTCTGTGTGATCTATATCTTGTGAAATACATGCCTTAGAAATATTACAAAGGTAGTCAGCATAGGCTTCATTTCAAAAGGCATTCTTGGAACTATAGACTGCTTGTATGTCAGTAGGATTCACTTACAACCCATCTTGCTAGGAAGCCACTCCACCAAGTGTAAGTCAATTGCATTGTAATGACATTGAAGTCATTGACTTAAAGAACAATGTGTTGCTTTCTTTAAACTCCACTATCCTGATTGTTTGTTAAGGTTGATTTGTAGTTAAATCTGGTTAGTTCGAAACATTTGATTGTTTTTATTTTTATTTTCCTTTTTTAAGAGTTTATTTATACATTTTCATTTAACATACATATTGTAAGTGCTTTGTGAACAGTGTATTGTCTGGGTCAATTTGCTTACATAATACTTTTCTAGCTCCTAATTTGTACTATTCAACCATTTATAAAACAAATCCCATGTTTGAAAATACTCTGTATCTTCTTTTTCTTTTATCTTTAATGTCAGTCTGTCCATTTCTGCACAATCTAATATTTTTTAAATTACTTCTGTCGGTGTTTCCTCATTTTTCCAGTACTCTGCAAATACAATCCTTGCAGCTGTCAAAACATGTAATATTAAATACAAATTCCCTTTATCATACTTTTCTATTATTTTACCTAACAAAAATATTTCTGGTTTATAATCTATTTGCAGCTTTAACATTTTTTCTAACCATGCATGTATTTTTGTCCAATATTTCTTTGCTTTCACATATGTCTATCACATGTGATAATAAGTAAGGTGACCAGACGTCCCGATTTTGGTGGGATAGTCACTATTTTTAATAATTTGTCCCGTGTCCCTTCGCATATTGAAAAAGTCCCGATTTTCCAAAAGAAAGAAAATCAATTTTAAAAAGGACGCCGTTAAAAATTTTTTTTTATTTCTCTTAAGTGTCGTTCCTGGTGTGGCCTTTAGAGGGCAGTGTTTCCCTCCCTCCCCTTTTGCGCGTGCGCGCGCCGACGCACGCTGTTTTTCTGCAGGGAGAGCGATGGTAAGGAGGAGGCTAGGTCCTGGGCCAAGCAGCTCAGCCGTTGGAAGTCCCCCCCCCGCTTCTTTTGGGCTCCGCTCTTCTGCAGCCATGCCGTGCAAGCTGCTGCCAATCTAGTCTGGTGAGCCGAGGGGAGGCAGGCGGGGATCCAGTTGGGAGAGGCTGGTGATGGGGGTAGCTTTTGAAAGGGTTGGGAGGCGTGGGGGAAGGCAATGGGGGAAGGCTGCTTTGCAACTGCCAGCAAAGTCCCATCCCCCCGCTCTTGCCTTTCCTTCTGCTTGCTCCATCCCAGCAAAGGCTGAGCCCACCTCTTATTTGGACCTCCTGCATCCCCCTCCCAAATGGAGCACTCCATTTCAAGCAACGAGGGGCGCCAAGCAGGGCAGGGTTGCAAACACCCCCCTCCCCCCAAGGCTGTAGGTGAAAGCTGCTCTCCAGCATCCCGTCCCGTCCCTGCTTTCCCAGACTCAGAGCCATCTCTGTGGAGGTCCTTTTTGGCTTTAATGTGAAGCCTTGAGGGGGGAACAGGGTGCGCCCAGGCACCTCTGCCCCTGAATCAGGAACGCTGGAGAAGCGGGCGCAGATCACTGGCTTTTTAAATCAACTTTTTGGAAGGAGGATGGGAGGACGGATGGGGTGAGTACTAAAGGCATCCCGGCTGAAATCACTTTAAAAAAAAAAGCCATTTAAAAAAAATCCCACTTTTAAGGCGGTGAGCAGATCTAATGCTCCTTCCAACTTCCCACAACAGAGAAAGGCAGGGGGGGAAGAAAGTTAGGGAAGGAAGGAAAGAAGGAAGGAAAGGAAAGGAAGAGGGAAGGAAACAAGGAAGGAAGGAAAAGAAGGAAGGAAAGGAGGAAGGAAGAAAGGAAGGAAGGAAAGGAGGAAGGAAGGAAATAAGGGAAAAAAAGAGTGACTGGCCTCATTTCATCCAAGCAGGTTTTCATGCCCAAAATGGGACTAGAAACTCCTGATTTCTTGTCTGGTGCCTGAACCACTAATGAAAAGAAGGACTAGGAGAGACATGATAGCAGTGTTTCAATATCTCAGGGGTTGCCACAAAGAAGAGGGAGTCAAGCTATTCTCCAAAGCACCTGGAGGCAGAACAAGAAGCAATGGGTGGAAACTAATCAAGGAGAGAAGTTGTGAATGTTCCAACACTGGAAGTTTTTAAAAAGATGTTGGATAACCATTTGTCTGAAATGGTGTAGGGTTTCCTTCCTAAGCAGGGGGTTGGACTAGAAGATCTCCAAGGTGCCTTCCAACTCTGTTATTCTATTCTAACATATACTGTTTTAAAGAAGTACAGAGGGAACAATCCTCCAGGCTTTAGTGACCATCACTAAGTGTTGTAGCTTATGATTCTTGATGAATGTATTCTATTTTATTTTTCTTTATGTACACTGAGAGCATATTCACCAAAGACAAATTCCTTGTGTGTTTAGGAGTTTAGCTTCTCTCTCTTGAAAATGTAAGCTACCATAAGGTATTATAATGCAAGCTAGCCTTAGCTTTCAAACAGTTCATTTAGTGACCAAAGTTGCAATGGCATTGAAAAAGTGACTGATGACCATTTTTCACACTTAGCGACCATTTTCACACTTAGCAACCATTGCAGCATCCTCATGGTCACGTGATCAAATTTTTGATGTTTGGCAACAGTTACAATTTATATTTGTAAATTGTAGTTATGTTGAAATAAAAAATATTACAATACTATTTTTGCGTTGTATGAAAAATTTTGTTGCTCCGTATAAATTTTTTAATCAATATAGAGATAAACATAAAAAATTGTCAGATGCAATTTATTAGCAAAACACTTACACTTTGCCATCCTTTGATCTCGTTATGTTTGTTTTTTTTAATGCAGTCAATCTTTCTTTTCCCTTGAGTAGCTTTGTTTTTTTGGCTGTTTGGTAAAAAATAAAGTTGTCTGCTACACATTTTCTTTGTTCTCATTGGTTAATTCAGTTATTTTGATTAATGCTATATATAGCTGTGAATAAATCTACTTGGTTGGTATTCTGTGTCTTGAAGTTTAGTTTTTTCTGGGGGATGCTATGTTCTCCAATAGAAATAGAATGGCTGGATATATGTGCTGGATAAATGCACAGAAATCTTCCCACAACATAATGCTGATAATATTATCTATTCTGGCAGTGAATGTTTGCTGAAAGAAAACCTGGTTTAAAAAAAATTAAAAACCCAGTAAAACCCAGCACTCTTGATTTCAAGTTGACATTATTAAACATCTAGGCATCCTTGTATAATTATAGTAAATAAACTTTCTGCATGTAACACAATACGTAAATATGTTTTAATAGTTTTCAGAGGACACAGTGTCTCATTTAAATTTTGATTTCCGGAAGAATATACTCCATTTTTTAAAATTAGCTTATGGGTAGCTCAGAAAAGGATATGGAAAATGGGAAAATAATATTAGCAATTGAAAAAAAATTAGCATGTATTTACAGGAGAAAAAAACTGTGTAACAATATCAAAATAAAAGAGAGAGAGAATCCATTGGAGAAGACAACCTGCTGCACTTCGGATGTTGCTGGCATATAAGGGTCCTTGAAAAAGATTTCTTAGTAACATATGGAGTACCACAGGCTTCCGATCCAAAACTACAAAAAGCTTGCTTCTTCCTGACTTGGCCCATATGCAATTGCTAGTGAGAGGAAAAAATGCTGTGATCCAATCATTTCTTGGCCATTGATATTCCATTCAAAATACTAGCAAGAAAGGCGTTTAGGTGGATTGGATGTAAATATCTTATGTCATCATTCTGAAAAAAAATGGACTTCCTTCTCTATATTTTTGCTCCATGTTCCTTCCTTTTAAGCCTGAAAGAACAACATTTGTGTGGATAGTGAAATTGTACTGTAATTGACATAAATAACACTGGATGGACTGAAGCCATTGCTTGATGAAATGTATATTGAGAAAATTCTAGGTGAATCCTTGATACCTTCTAGCTCAATGCTGAACTCCCAGCATTTCACATAATTTAAATGTTGCCTGCTGCTTCTAT
This sequence comes from Thamnophis elegans, assembly GCF_009769535.1. NCBI lineage: Eukaryota > Metazoa > Chordata > Lepidosauria > Squamata > Natricidae > Thamnophis > Thamnophis elegans. The sequence continues at coordinate 44,557,791 of NC_045558.1, forward strand.
TTTAGTTCAGCAACATCTCTTTTAAACTTCACAGCAATAAGAATCCCTCCTTTATAACCACAGAGTATTACTCCAGTAAGACTACAGCCAGTCCAAGGGTTTTATCTCAGGGATGTCCCTATGTATGTTATATCAGGCCTCATCATTAACCATGGCAATTAGTGCTAATGGAAGCTTAACAATCATAATAACAAAGAGTCATGCTTTTCCTACCTCGTTTTACCAAATAAGAGGCAGTTTTCTTTGTAATAATGTTGCACATTTCTTGTCAGAAGATTTATTTCAGTCTTTTTGCTACTGGCAATTTATGCTCTGTTGCTATTTGGGAATCTCTTCCCTCTCTCCAGCAAGATCCAGAAAGTAAAGCCCTACAACTTCGTTAATATAAAGTACATAAGTGCATAAATCAACTCTGATTAACCAATTAGACATGCAGATTGGGAATTTAAATGTTTTGCAGTCCCAGCATCCTGGGATGGGAAAGACTGCTTAGTGTGCTTTTTTTTTTTCTTCCAAGAATGGAAAATTGGGGAGCAGCATTTTAATCAACTGGGCTATGGTAAATGAAACCAAAGAAATCTAGACATCTGTACATCCTCTGCTCTCAGACGTATTGTTTTTCACATATAACTGAAAATTTATATTTTTAAAAAACTACAAAATTAAAAAATAAACAGAAAAAAAAGTTATATTGGGGGGGAACCCTCAGAAAAGAGTAAAAGTGAAGAGAAGAAAGAAGGGGGAAAGTAAAGATAGAAAAAGAATGGTTTCTGATTTTCTTTGTGTAGATATAGATTTAACTCCCCCCATCAAACTCTTACTTTAAGAATAACATTGTATATATTTGTAAGTCCTTCCCCCTTTGAATATATAAAAGTCTTGCTGCAGTTATCATATATTAAAATAAAGTTCCATAAGATGTTTTCCATTTGTTTGTTCTCCCTCCCCAAAGCCTGGCAAACTACAGACATTCTTTTGTTAATTTGGTTCTTGATAATAGTTTTCTAAATACATAATGTTATTTTTGAATTTTAGACACCATCGTACCTGACCCTTTTCAGGAACGCTAGCCACATCGAACATGCGTATTAAAAATAATGTGCTCTAATGTATTACTTCTATATACAGCAGCAAAAAACAGGCATGGAGCAAAATTCTACTAATGAGATGTATATATCATGTTAAACAGAATGCAGATACCCAGCTGGAATAATTCTCTTTCACATATATTCCTTCAAGCATAGAGAGGTTACTCACAAGACAGAACAAACTGGTCATTGGCTCAAATACAAAATGCTTTCACAGGATCAGTGTTAAACCTGGCTTATACATCGGGTTGAAGGTGGTGTGAAGGCCTGGATCAAAGACACTATCAACATCTCTCTGGTGTCATGCTGTTCCCTTGAAAGAGATGATGGTACTTCCCATTCTGTAAACTGTTTCCTAAATCTAGGCAATTTAGGCAGCCTAATCTCTCACCTTTCCTGGATTGTTGGGAAGGTTGTTAGTTACAGAGTAACTGAATGGAATCAGACTAGCTGGTACTCTCTGACATAATTCTTTCTAATTATTTTATTTAATGCCTCCCCTCATCACAACCTAGACTGGATGGACTAGATTTACCAGTAATTACTTTGGTATATTTATGTGATGTACTCTTTCACTGTAGTTGATCATTTTGCTTTAATTTTGACAATCAGAACCAAAAATGGTGCAACTTCAGCTTCAATGTCGACCCCAAGTGGTACCAAAAACAGGAGAGGGGGAAACAATGGCTAATTGATTAAATGGCATTGTTTATATATGAAAGACTTTGGAGACAATCCAAAAATCTATTTTTTCTTTCCAAGCACGAACCACTGGTTTCTAGACTGGACAGAACAGGAAACGACAATGTTTATAATGTCTTTAATAATTGCAATACCTTTCTAAAATCCCAATTATATAGGAAAATCTTGTGAGCGAATGATATGGAAAATATTATTCAGATTTAAACAGACTTTATGGGATTTTTTTTTTTACAAATGTAGTTATATGATACTTCCTATTGAGTTTTAAACTGATGCTGAGCCAATTTAATTGGGATCAATTAAACTGAGCTGGAACCAATTTAATTATTATTGTTAATTATTGTTCAGTTTATGGATGCTCCTAGAAAAGATGTGATTCTGCATAGAAGAAACTGAAATCTTAGTTAGAATCAGGTCGTATGAAGGAATTCACATCCCAATTTTACAAACTGGTAGAGAAATGGAAATGTTTAAATAAAGTTTGCAATTTATTGCATACTTTGCAGCTACAATATTCATGTACTTTCTTTCTATGTTATGTGTCAGTTTCCTCAGGAATTCAAAATGTTTTTGATCATATCCTCTGCTGAACCTTTTCAAATGAGACTTAAACCAATATTTCCATTTTTCTAAATGTTTAATTCTACAAGCAATCAAATATCGTCATCATAATCACTGTCACATTAGAAAATTTAAAATTCTTTTTCTTCTGCTAGACATTTCACTTTTTCAACTTAACTTATATTTAGCAATCTTTGATTTACTACTGAATTATTGGGTTTACAAGATTTTTTTTTTGATGTTTTACTAAACAGGGTTTTATAAGTAGTTTTTTTCCTGTTCCTAATTTCCTTCTTCTAGTTCTTCTCTTAGAATGGTTGTTTCTTTTCTTTTGTTTAAGGTAGATATAATATGATCCCTTTTTAAAGCAAACTGAAGAGACAGTGGGAGTCAGAAACTCATGTCATCCAGGGCAAAAGAAGTGGGCATCTTGATTTTCTTTCCAATCCAGCAGATAAGAACTAATGTTTTAAAACTTTAATATGAAGACTCTAATATAAATATTGTAATCACCAGTGACATGCAGCGAGGTTTATGGCTGGTAAGGCAAAAAGAAAGAAAGCGGCTTTTGGCCGCCCTGGTGCTATGTCCGACATAGAGGCGGGACGCTTTTGCCCGCTTTCAAGAAATATGCTGCTTCTGTTGTTCTCATGTCCTTCCCCTGAAATTAGTTAGCTTCAATTCTTAAGAAGGATTAAAAATCTGGGTTTTCATATACATACATGTATGATAAATACATGTTAAGTTATTGGGGGTTTTTTTGGTTACTTTCATTATTTTCTATGGAGATTCTCATTAATCTAGGCCATGGTTGTCCCAACTGTGCTTTTTTCAAGAGGCAACTGGACTTTCTGTTTTTTCTTTGAAGATGTTTTACTTCTTATTCAAGAAGCTTAAAAATAAACAACTCTGTGTTAAATTGTTAAATTCAGTCATTGGTCAATCATCATTCGAGGCCAGGCAAGCAATGCTGGAGAGATCTTCACAGTGCCTGACCAACCACAAACCTCAAAGAAAGAAAGCTGAAGCACCAATTTCTGATGTTACAATTGCTATTATAACGCCAAGAATAGCAATAGCACTTAATAATGCTTCACAGTGCTTTACAGCCCCCTCTAAGTGGTTTACACAGTCAGCATTCCCCCACTCTCCACAGTCTGGGCCCTCATTTTACCAACCTTGGAAGAACGGAAGGCTGACTCAATCTTGAGCTGGTGAGATTTGAACTGCTGAACTGCTGGAAGCTGGCAGTCAGCAGATTGAGCCTTCAGTACTGCATTCTAACCAGTGTACCACAGAAGCAAGATAACAAGAGAATTGATGCTTTTGAACTTTAGTGTTATAAAAACTAACCCAAAGCTCTCATTTGAGGCACAAATGACTAGTTATCCTATTTTGGACACATTATATGAAAACCTAACTGGAGAATGGGAAAGATGCTGACTCAGTTTCAGTGGAGGGTGAGCATTGGAAGAGCTGAAGGATCAGGTTAGGGACAGATTATCATGAAGAAAATATGTCTCTATGGTTGCTAAAAGTCAATAATTACTTGATGGCATATAATCAACAATCTGCGGGGCAATGTATAGTCAAATAATCTGACTGCTACTGGGTTCAGGAAAATCAAAGAAATCTGGTGTCTGGGGAAATGGTTATTTCTTGAATTAAATATTGTTTTCCTATGTTTTTCTTTTTCTCATTTATTCTTTTACTACCTCTTCTAACACTTTCCAAATGTTGGAGATCTTGAAAGCTTACACATTTTTCTTGGTGTTTGATATAACATGGATTTGGAATGCTCTCATTACTATCCTCTCATATAAACATCTATAGCTACATTTGAGGGTTTTTAAAAAAAAGAAAAAATAGATGATCTAGTCGTATGTTTCTTCTTCTAATATGTAATTTGGCCTAATTTTAGCTCACAACCTTAATTAATGTCTTCCAGAGAGCATCCTACTGCAGTAGGCAGGTTGATTACTATTCTGCATGAGGACACGTTTGGCTATCAAATTATACCTTTCATGCTTAATCATTATGTTAGGTAAGCAAAAAGAATTCTTTTTCTTTCTATACACACAGACATAGATACAAACACAAGCCTATAAACTGCCCCAACTTTGACTCAACCACATTGTATTTAAGAGGCAAATTTTAAACCAATAAGTTTTTTTTAACATAGTATTGGGCTCTGGTTCAAAGTAAGCATTGGAAAATAGACAATTCTAAATATTTTATTTTTCAGTACTTTATGTCTTCAAGTGATTTGTGATACGTGGTGCAAAGGGCATTGCAAATGGCATTAGATTCTGTACTGTTATATCTGGAAAGACAATCATACTTCATAAATGAAATATTTTTTTAAAGGGTTGGAGCATATTGGCAAAATAGAAACCCCAAAGTTATATATGCTAGTAGGCAAACATGAAATGACTGGTTCTTATTAAGTCATCAAAATTTCTATGGCAATTTCTATGGTCTTTTATGGTCGTTTCTCAAAGATAGTAACAGGAGAAGGGTAGGGTAGTAATTTTATATTTGGTAACTATAAATATATATACTTACATCATCTATTATTTATGCATATGTAGCCTATATCATTTTCTTCTTTTTTGAAACGTATAAATATGGCTGAATAGTTTTGTCTGTAGAAGCTCCGCCCACTATTTTTTGGAGGAAATTTCTTCAATGCACAATTAACAATGAATATTATGGTGAGAGTTGATTATTGGCTTGAGGTTCTGCGTTTGATTCCACAGAACTGATGCTGTTCAACTGCCATCTCTCTTCATCCACCTGAAGTTAACTGGTAAGTTATGGTGAGTGAAGAGAGATAGCAGTTGAACAGCTCCAAGAGAAGTATCAAGAGCAGAATTGTGAATTGTACACCACTTTTGTAGAGCTCACTAAGGCTTTTGACACTGTCAGTCATGAAGGTCTGTGGCTCATCATGTCAAAATTTGGGTGCCTCATAACTTTATTTTGATGGTATGTCAGTTCCATGACGGTATGGTAGCTCGTATTCTGGATGACGGAGAAACTTCAGAGGCCTTTCCTGTTACAAAGGGCATCTAGCAAGGGTGCATATTGGCACCGACCTTGTTCAGCGTAATATTCTCAGCCAAACTGTCATATGCCTTCCAGAACAGTTTCTTGGGAATTAGCCTGAGATACAGGACTGATGGGAAATTGTCTGAGAAGACTCCAGGCTGTCACCAAGATAAAGGAGACTGTGCTACATGACTTTCTCTTTGCTGATGAGTGTGCCCTGAATGCTGGATCAGAGCAGAAAATGCAAGCCAGTGTGGACAAATTTGCAGCAGCATGCAACTAGCCTCATCAACATAAAAAGACTGAAGTGATGCATCAGCCAGCTCCAAAAGCCCAACACCAAGAGCCTACCATCACAGTGAAGGGACAAAAGGGACAAGCAGTGGACCAATTTACATACCTTGGGAGCACCCTCTCCTGTGCAGTGACAATTGACATTGATGCCAACTGCAGAATCACCAAAGCAAGCTCTGCATTTGGCAGGTTACTGACTAATGTGTGGGACCGCCGTGGAATAAGCCTTGCTATAAAGCTCAAAATCTACCTAGCACTAGTGGTAACTCCCTGATGTATATCAGTGAGACTTGGATTGTATACAGGAGGCACGCTAGGCAATTGAACCACTTTCACATGACATGCCTCCATAGATTATTGAGTATCTGGTGGCAAGACAAGGTGCCAGGCCTGCTATCAGTTCACACTCTGCTAATGAAAGCCCAGACAGGCTGGGCAGGCCCTGTTGCAAGGATGCCAGATCATCACATTCCCAAACAACTCTATGGTGAGCTGTCTCAAGGAAAGTGATCACACAGGGGACAAAGGAAGCGATACAGACACACATTGAAAGCCTCCTTCAAGATGCTGGAAATTGACATTACCTCCTGGAAATCCTGGCACAATACTGATCAACATGGTGCACGCTGAGCCACCAAAGTTGCCAGACATCTGAGGACAGAACAATAATCACAACACAAGAGAAGCGAGCACTCCGCCAAGCCAGAGCTGTAAATGCTGCAACAATGGTGCCCACACGTCTACCTGACATGTGGCAGAACATTTCACTCCCGTATAGGCCTTACCATCCACCTGAAGACACATTGCGGACAGCCCACAACCTGTTAGATGTCAAGGGACAAGTGGTGTTTGTGGGATCATGAAAAGGGACCTTTTGCAATTGGCTGCTGAGTAAGAAAACTGTTCAATGCTGTGGCATAGCCTAAAGAATAGACACTGGAACAGATTCAATTTCTAAAGCATTTTTTACTTTTTAAATTTAAGAGAGGCATTCTTTAATTATGAAGTATATTTCTACTTGGAGAAATACTATGGAGAAATTTTCAGTACTTTAGGATGTATTTTATAGAAAATTTATTTGGATGTTGGATTTAGTTTATAGAGTGAGAAGACGAAGGTTTGGAACTCTGTTTCTTTGCAACCAAGTTACCTTTTTATATAGAGAACTTAAATTCTTTAGTTTTTGATTACTCTGTTTATTATGTTAGGGGCCGTTTTCTATTTTATTTAATCTTCTTCTTTGGATGCTTTTTTCCTATCATTTTGCTCATTGGTTTGGATTTATAAACATATGTAAACTTTCTCTTTTTACCTTTCCTTTCCCTCTTTCTCTGTCTTCCCTTCCTTCTCTCCCTTCCAACATGGTGGCTACTTTCAGAATTGTACCATGTGATGTAGTGATCTATTACAATTCATAATACAAAAGGGACAGAATTTATGTTATTTTGTCATTTGGGCTCCACTCTTGCCTTTGACCATGCTTCAGATGTATAAAAACTCTTAAATGTGAGTAAAACCGAAAATGTTAGTGGTGCTGTAACTATGTTTAATATCACTTATAAATCCTGCACAATTGAAGGGCTTCGTAAAATGTGAGAACTTTCAATAAAAACACACACACACACCCACTGAGCTGAAGGAGCAGGATTTTAACACACATTCCAATTTTTTCCCCATGTAACAAATATTTAATATTTGTGCTGGATTAACCTGACAGGAATAGGCTTCTTCAAGCAAAAGAGTGATATAAAATCATCACCAAATATTTGTAAAAATATAGGGGATAGGTTCATTTTTCCTTTCTTTGTATATAGTTTTCTCTATCATTACACACACTGTTGACTCACAAACACGTATCTCAATATAGTGTCTTAAGGGTATTTTACATTATTTATTACCATCATTTCATGGATTAAAAAATTGGAGTAAATTCTACTTTCCTATGATGGGTAAGAGAGAAAACAGTGTTTAGTTTTTACAAGATAAAACACAAAATTCAAGATGTGTGCATGTTAGTTCTTTCTTTAATAAAGTAGCCAGTCATTCTTAGAGAGGAAAAATACAACTTTTCACAGCTAAAAAATGAACAGATCTAGTCACTAAATTATCCTTGACATTCTTCAGCAATGTAAGCTGACATGCAAAAGAGAGAAATCCAGAAGAGTTTCTAACAGGTTGAAAAATGTTTTAGAGCATCACATATTAATACTAACAAACCCTTTATACTATATATTCTTTCCTGTCAGTTTACTGTTAACAATAGCTGAGATGAGCAGATTGTACTTAAGAGAGAAAATAAATTGGTGCTTTAATTTGGGAACCTTAGTACACTTGGTAGAAAGCAATGTGTTATTATGGTCTAATTTTCTTTGATTGACACTTCCAGTGTCATGCAAAATGAAATTTGGTATATTATTAAGTTTTACCACATGGCATTACTTTATTTGAATTTTCCAAAGAAATTATTCACCTTTCTGTTAGCAAAGTGCTATTTATTACATGAAACCAGAAAGATAACATTGAGAAAGTAAATATATACCAAATAAGGCAAACATATTATGGCAAAAATTGCTCTGACAAGAAAAAATATTTGAACCATGAAATAGGCAAAGGAGTCAAACATTTTAAAACAAAACAAACATACAAAACAAACCTCTGCCCAACTATTTTTTCATTTAGTGAAAGGTGACCTACTATTTTCTCATCTATTCCTATTCATTTTCTACTATTAAAAAGTTTGCTTTAAATGGCACTTTTAATGTATGGTAAGAAACGAAAAATTCAGGGCAGAAAGCAGTAAGGTTAGCCATGTCAAATTAATCACCAGTTATCATCCTCATGAAAATCAAGGAAATTAAATAACTCTACACAGATCATAGGGCAGAATCCTGAGGTGATTTATTTTATGATAGTTTAAGTAAAAGAGCATTAGATTTAAAATTGCATAAACAGAACACTTTTAGGTTTTTCATTTGAATCAATAGTTATGTGATTACTTTCTTCATTAACTCTATTAACTATATACTTTGAAGCTCTTTATAGAAACTCTCAATATTATATCTAACTTTAAAACACCAGGAAGCATCTTCTCATAACTCATTCAAGTTATCTAAACATGTAACTATACAATTGCCATATATAATTACTTGATAATTTTAGTCCTATGTCAGTAAATTTATAGAAGCAAAACTATGGCTAAAGGACAGGGCATTACAAATCCAAGTGAGTTTAGGTGAACCAAATGAATTATAGGAGTGTCAATTCAGTTAAATTTACCACATCAAGCTCAGAACATGTTCAGAAAGTAGTAGATTTTTCAATATTTCAAATTTCATCTGTATGATCTAGATAGTTACTAGCGTAATATTCAAAAAGAATTGTATGCTGTGTAAGCACATTCTCTGTAGTTTGTGATCAGGTTATACTTTGGGTTATCATGATTCATACGTCATATTCACAGGGAAAAGAATTGCTCATGGAAATTATGATGACAATTGTTATACAGCAGTGTTCTCATTCTCATATCCTATCACTCACCATGATTATGGTTACAGTATTGCGCATCCAATAAAAATAAAGCATATGGGGAGTGTTTTGCTTAAGAATAAAGCTCCAAGAATATTACTAACCAGGAGGGGAAAAATGATCATGTTAAACTATACACTGTTGTGATCATTAGTTCCAAGGGTTCAAGATATAATATACCTAAGCTTTTCAGTAAAGCCATTTTTAATGGGTTGCTTAGACTGTGGCTATGGGAGTTTTCTATTAAGAACTGTTGATTACCTATTACAGTAGAGAATTAGTTTTTAGAGGCTAAATCATTGAACAAATGTCTCTCTTCTTAACTAAATCCAGAGAAAGCTTGCTGGAATATTAAAAAGATATATTGGTTTCAAGACCCATTTCTCTGTGAGTTAAATAGCATTCAACTTGCAAACAACAAAACAGTTTGGAAAATGCAATTTCCTTGGAATGAATACCACATACCAGGAAGAAAGACCAGCATAACACCATGATTTTGACTAATTAACCTTAATACATTATTTCTTTTCTCTCTGGGTCAATATAGTTAGCAAGTATGGAATTAGCAATGGCCACATGAGCAAAGAGAATCTAATTAGAAATCAGAGTGCTTCAATAAAGTTAGACTTTAGGCTGTTTCTTAAAGTTGATGTCTGTAACTATTTCTATCATTATTTACTAAAATTCCCAAAAAACAACAAACTAACTCCTCCCCAAACTGGACACTAACCTATGAATATTGTTTTGTGATTGTCAGGATAATAGTATGGACTGTGTCCAGAAATATTTTAGCTCTCTACTAGAAATTCTGCCCTTGAGTGAATTACAGTCAGAATGGAAATTCAATCACTTAGGAGTCTTGCTGTCCTTAGTGTGAAAAGATAGATCCTGGACTTTAAATTAATATTTAAAAATGACTTTTTATTAAGGTTCTCAAAAACTTTGTTCCTAGACAAAATAGGATGGCAGAAGTCTTGAAATAACTAAAAATACATCCCAGATGTTAGGAAACAAATTCAGGACTAGAACAGCTATAATCCCAACTGTTTCAAGGCATTGAATTTGTATTACCTTGTAAGGATGAATATTTGCATGAATAGTAGCTATTGGTTCGGCACCATCTATAAAGTGATTATGGCTGTTTTCTTCTTCAGAAAATGATTGAGGAGGCAGCATCAGACAAATAGAGGGATATAACTTGAAACAAGCATTCCTCTTGTCTGATGACAGGAATATCTGATTTTACTCATAGCTTCTATGATCTATCAGGTTCTGAAATCATTTTAATATTCATTTGTTTCCCTATATTTGAGCAGATAAATTCATGAGATTATGCAATGCATTTTATTTTATATGATGAAGGAATATAAATTTATTAATTCAAGGTTTCAAAAATCTGTTAATAGGAGTAAACCAACAATATCTGCACTCATGTATTACATCTTGATATTACATGTGTGCATTTTAAAGGCAATCATTACATGTTTGGTGTTGCAATGTGGGTTGCCTTGATGGCATCTGTGCACTTGCATGTTTAGCCTTATAAATCTGGAATCCCAACAGACCAAGTCTTGAGGCACAGGAGTTGCTAACTTCTTGAATAACATTCTTACATTTCAAGAGGGCTAACAATTGTAAAATCAGAATCCTTGCTGTTGTTGCTATTGCTATCTTCAGGACTAGAACTTAGGTTACTTGAAGAGGCAGACATAGATCCCAGCAGTGGATCAGTGAAGGCTAAAGAAGTGTGACATGGGGCCTCAATCTTCATGTTCATATCCTGGGAAGCTGGCAGAGTCTGTTCCTGGTCAGAAGCAGAAACGTTTCCTTCCTTTTTAGAAACTAGGATGTAATCATCACTGTGTCTTTTGATAGGACTTCTACCTGGATGATCAGTAGCCTATGAAAGAGAAAAAAAATAGTTAAATGATAAAGCTTAAGCGGTCATTTCCTTAGGTTGCAGTTACAGCCACCATAATCACAGCTGGGACATACCTCTACAGCTGTGGTTGGTGATGCCTCCACCATTGCTCCCGCATAAAGTTACATGCCAAAAAAGGTACATATAAAGGGTATCCTAGATGGAAACTCTTTAAGCAGCGCCTCTCCTATAGATCATAAAGGATAGTTGGTTTATCAAGTAGAGATGTCCCCTTTCTTAATAGAAACATGCATAGAATTTAGAAAATTTCTTCAGCTTCTGGACTGCCAGGTATTTCTGTATTTTTATTCAGCGCACTTTGTCTTCTTGTATGGCGAATATCTTTATGCATGGAAAATGTCACTATGAGGTGGTCCTCAGTGATTTACAATACAAAAAAATAATTGGTTTAATAATGAGTACTAAACTGCAAAGAAAAGGTTCTGAAATAGTTTCAATGCAGAAATTTAAAATGTAAAACTTGATATACACACTTGTTTTCTCAACTCATTTTTACAGACAAAGGTTTCTACAGCATCTTTGGTAATCCTAGCCTTTTCTGATGCTGGTATCTCCAGAGTTTATCCCTATTCTTTCTCTGCCAGTTTCCGTTTAAAAAAATCTTATAGTGACACGAAGCATGTTTCCTTCCATCTGCTCCCGCTCCCGAATAAATGGAAAATAATAGAATTATACTTCCAGGAGCTTTGAAAATTAACAACCTTAAACTTAATGCCATATGGTTCTTCAGAATACTTTTCCTGATGAATTTCTGATTGGGGAATAAAACTCAATAGCATCAAATATAGTCAACCAAGCATGTCCAAGCAATACCTCAAGCATCAGGGCAACAGGCTTAATAAATTGTACAACTATTATATAAAATAATTATATAAAATAATTACATTCTTATCATGATATGGGGAAAAAATCGGCAATACGTATCATATATGAAGGAGAGACAGAAGGAAATTAAAACAAATCCATATTAATTTGATTAACTGCTGGATAGTTGGAATAAGAATCCAAAGGCTAAGACTGAATGTTGAAGATGAAAATTGGGGAACATGAAAAAGAGACCAATGTTAATAGTGAAGATATGGAAACTTATGGGAAATTAGTCCTTGATTTACACCCATTCAATTAGCAACTGTTCAAAGTTACAATGGCACTGAAAAAAAATGACTTAATGACTGGTCCTTCCACTAATGGCCATCACAGCATCTTCACAGTTATGTAATCAAAATTTGGGTGCTTGGTAACCAGAATGTATTTATGACAATTGTCACATCCTGAATTCAAGTGATCATCATTTATGATCTTCCGAGCCCGCTTCTGACAAGTAAAGTCAGTTCATGATTACATGAATCACTTAACAAATGCAGTGATTTGCTTAACAACTATGGCAAAAAGTCATAAAATCAGGTGAACCGCTAATAACAACCACCTTGCTTATCAATGGAAAGTCTTCTCCCAACTATGGTCATAAACCAAGGACTATCTTTACCTTTTCTAATTTTCTTGCACTACTTCTATAAGTTAATTTTACTTCCTTACTTTTCCTATCATTATTTTGTATCTCCATTCTCACTGCATTCCCAAATCTGTCTAATATGCTCTATAAATCATTCAACCGGTACATGTTTCTATCATTACTATAAGCATTACTTATAAACGGAATAGGTTAAACAATAAAAGTCACATCAAATGTCCTCAACTTCACATCAAATGTCCTTATTCACTGAATAATAATTTACTAAGCATTTTTTCATGTATCTTTTTTATTCATAATAAAATCTATATTCATTTAAAAACATATGTTTATCAACTTTATTCTACAAGATCAGACCACCTTTATTCAGGTCCAGTATATTTCCAGGGCTCTTAGTTTCAGAGACATACAGTATATCCATTTTTCTTACCGTGTTTCCCCAAAAATAAGAGTGTGTCTTATTTTTTTCTTGACCCTCAAAATAAGAGCTTGGCCTTATTTTCAGGGAGGTCTTATTATTTTTGAGGTGCAGGAGGCGGAGAGCAATAGCAATAGCAATAGCAGTAGACTTATATACCGCTTCATAGGCCTTTCAGGCCTCTCTAAGCGGTTTACAGAGAGTCAGCATATTGCCCCCAACAATCTGGGTCCTCATTTTACCCACCTCGGAAGGATGGAAGGCTGAGTCAACCCTGAGCCGGTGAGATTTGAACCGCTGACCTGCTGATCTAGCAGTAGCCTGCAGTGCTGCATTTAACCACTGCGCCACCTTGGCTCAGAGCATGTGTCAGCTTCTGCTTTGCTATCGCTTCAGCTGCCATGAAACGGGGAGGGTGGGCATGGTATTTGGGAGGGGTTACTAATTGTGCTGGTGGAAGTTTCTGGAGTCTACCGATTGATTGGACTACGCATGCGTGGGTGTTTCCCGCCAGCTCTAATGGCACCGACATTCCATCTTCGTGATGCCTTTTGAAGTTATCTTGCACCTGACATTTGGAAGACTTATGATTGGACTGGGTCTATGATGCCAAGGGGTGGGGAATGGGCTATTCTATATATCAACTGTTTTCGCGCCTAATTAACCAGACTTCGCTATGCATTGCCTTTAACCATTTTTAATTAGTAAAAGTACATTTGATTTCTACGCATGGAGTCTCATGGTCATTCTTTCCTAATTAACTAATGGAGAGGATCTGACAGGTAGCGAAGTCTCAAAACACCTTTCCAGGAGACTATAATCTACCGTGGAAGGTGCAAAAACTTCAAGGAGACAGGAAAAAAAAATGTCTTCGCCAGTTAGTGATGGAGAAAAGGACAAAGAAACCACTGATATCTTGTTTCCTGAAGAATTGGCTCAGCTGGAGATATCGAGCCCTGCTAGTCCCCCCCGTTTGTCTATGTCGGTGGGACAAAGAGAGGAGGGGGCAAACTGGGATGCGGCCGTTACCAGAAGAAGACACCAGGAAAGGCCATTCGAGGCGGGAGCCGAACGAAGACCCCAGGAGAGAGATCAACCTGATTACTTGGAGCGGAGGTACTCTGGGCAAAGATTTGGGCAAGGTGAAGAGGCCGAGAGGGGATGGGAGCAAGAAAACCCATGAGCAGCTTCACCCCCCCTGCCAGGGGTGCTGCCAGGCCAGGGGCCCCCCACCCCAGAAGACGCAGAATGGCTGAAGTTCCCCCATTACCTGTGAAATATGATGGAAACCCTAAGAAGCTGGGGTCTTTCATCATGCAGGTTTATAATTACATGGAAATCTATGGGCCCGATTTTGAATCAGATACCTTGAGAATACGCATGGTTTTACTTGCATTAGACGGAGAAGCCTCTGACTGGGGAACAGGCTTACACTAATCAAATTCCCCCCTCCTGAGGAATTTCAATGCGTTTATGGGAGCTTTCAAGAGACGTTTTGATGACCCCCTGACTGAGAAATGGGGCAAACTGAAATTTATGACCCTCGCGCAGGAGGACAGGCCAGTGTCCGAGTACATTCAGGAGTTTCAACACCTATGTAATTACATGAGGGGTTGGGGTGAAGAAGCCCTTTTGGACAAGTTTGCTTTGGGCTTGGATGAAGATATTTATCAACAATGTGTTAATCGCCACCTTCCCAAACGCTTGACTGTTTGGTTTGAAAATGCGGCAGACATTGAACTGGATTTAATGAGACTCAAATGTGCTAGGGAGGAGAGGCAGAAGAGAAAGGAGAAAGCTGCGAAATCTTCCCCCCCAAGCCGCAAAACCCCTTTCGGAAGCAGAGGCGAAGGGAGGGGAGGCCCCTCTGGGAAATCCAGACCATTTGCTTGCTTTCGTTGTGGGAAAATCGGCCATCGCGCCCCTGAATGCCGCGCCCAGCTGCCCACGGCTGCCCTAACCCCTTCCAAACGGGAGGGAAAACCCACCAAGGCCTCAGATAAGAAAAAGAAAGAAGCTGCATTCGCCGTTGATTCCACCCCCCCAATTCGCCCAGGCTTTGGAGGGAGAAGCGGAAGTCTCCACCAGCTCCTTTGATGACTCCGATGACGACGCCTCGCCTCGCTGGGTGAGTTCAAACAAAGGCCCTATGCTAATCCCCGTAGAGTTAAGAGTTCTGCCCGATGGGGGGTCCAAAAGCCTTCCCGCCCTCCTTGACTCAGGCTGTTCCCGCTCAATGATCAATCCTGCTATGGTGGAAAAACTGGGCCTCAAGTTGAAAACTTTGAAAACCCCTATTGTTTTTTGCCAGATAGATGGGTCCATCGCAGGGGGGGGACCCGCCCATTTCTTCACTGAGCCCTTAGAGATGAAAATGGGATCCCACACAGAACTAATCTCTTTTATTGTGGCTCCTGGGATGGACAGACCACTCATTTTGAGCCTCCCGTGGCTTCGAAAATGGAACCCTCGCATAAATTGGAGGGAGGGTTGGTTACGGATTTGCACGGCCACACCTCCGGAAGGGGAGGGAGTTTCTTCAGAGCCTGTTAGCTGCAGTCCTGTTTTGGCCGCCAGAGGGCAGGAGAGGATTGAAGGAGAGGAAAAAATTCCTAAAGTGTATTGGGACCTGAGAGGAGTTTTTAGTGAGAAATCTTCCGACAAACTTCCGCCCCACAGGCCTACTGATTGCTCCATCGACATTTTACCCGGGGTGAAGCTACCGAAACCCCAAATATATTCCATGTCACCTAGGGAAATGGAAGAGATGAGGAAGTTCATCGATAAAAATTTGGAGCGGGGATTCATTGAGCCTGCCCGCCCTAAGGTCGCTGCTCCTGTGCTGTTCCATGAAAAGAAAGATGGCTCTCTGAGATTGTGTGTTAATTTTAAAAACCTTAACGCCATATCGGCCCAAAATTTATACCCGCTACCGTTGATGAAGGACATGTTAGCCCAATTGGGGAAGGGCCGCATTTTCACTAAACTGGACCTCAGGGAGGCGTACTACAGGGTCTGTATAAAGGAAGGGGATGAATGGAAAACTGCTTTCAACTGCCCTCTTGGTTGCTTCCAATTCCGGGTCATGCCTTTTGGCCTGCAGGGGGCGCCTGCCGTTTTCATGCAATTAATAAATGAAATCTTGCATGACCACCTTTACAAAGGCGTTATCGTATATCTGGACGATATCCTTATCTATTCTCACAATTATGACGACCACGTCGCTCTGGTGCGCACTGTTTTAAAGAAACTCAGGGCCGCTGAACTTTATGCCAAATTGTCTAAGTGTGAGTTTCACCAGGCTAAGATTGACTACCTCGGTTACCGCATCTCTCCCGCTGGCATTGAGATGGACCCTGGAAAAGTGAAAGCGGTCACTGAGTGGGAAGCACCCCGAACACGCAGGCAGTTGCAAAAATTTTGGGGTTTTGCTAACTTCTACCGTCAGTTCATTCCTTCTTTTGCCAAAATTGCACTTCCTATCACAAATTTGTTGAAGTCCAAGGGTGGGCCTAGACCTAAGCCTAGCAAACCACTGGATTGGACCATGGAATGCCAAGCTGCTTTCGAAAGACTAAAACGCCTGTTTGCTGCAGAGCCTGTCCTCAGACATCCCGACATGGCAAGCCTTTCGTCGTCCAAGCTGATGCCAGTGATGTCGCCGTTGGGGCCGTCTTGCTACAAGCCAACGACCACGGTGACTTACAACCATGCGCCTACACCTCTCGCAAGCTCACGGACACTGAGAGATGTTGGGCCGTTTGGGAGAAGGAGGCGTTTGCGGTGCAATGGGCCCTAACCACATGGCGCCATTTTCTGGAGGGCGCTAAGCACCCTTTTGAGGTGTGGACTGACCACAAGAATTTGGAGGCGTTGAGGACCCTGCGCCGTCTATCCCCTAAACAAATGCGGTGGGCCCAACATTTCAACCGTTTTAATTTCACGCTCAAGTACACCCCTGGAGGGAAAAATTTCATGGCTGATGCTTTGTCCAGACTTCCCCAATACAACTGCTCCAAACTGAGTGTTGTTCAACCTGTTGTTCCCACTTCCAGCCTGGCGGCTCCGGTGGTCACTCGCCAGCAAGCACGTTCGAAAGTGGAGGTGCCTCAAGATTTTCTGTCTGACCTCAAACGAGCCCTTCCCCAGGACGACTGGTTCCAGAAACATCAAGATGAGTGCACTGTGAGGGACGATCTACCGTGGATCGGCGCCAAGCTTTATGTGCCCGCCTCTCTTCGTCTCGTCGTTCTCCAACGGGCTCACGATTCCAAGTTGGCGGGTCACTTTGGATTCGTCAAAACCTTACATCTAGTCAAGAGGCAATTCTGGTGGCCCTCTTTGAAAAAGGACATTGAACTTTATGTGGCCAGTTGCCCAGTTTGTGCTGCCGCTAAGAGGCCGCCCGGGAAACCACAGGGGCTGCTCCAGTCTGTGGCACGACCTGTCGCCCCTTGGAAGGAAATTTCGATGGACTTCATTGTCGAGCTTCCTGAGAGCCAGGGGCACACCATCATTTGGGTCGTTACGGACTTATTTTCCAAACAAGTTCATTTTATACCTTGCCACAAGATTCCTTCTGCTAAGGCTCTCGCCAAACTCTTCATCTCCCACGTTTACCGGTTGCATGGAGTGCCTGATCGTATTGTTTCTGATAGAGGGGTCCAATTCACCTCCACCTTCTGGAAGGAGTTTCTTAAACGCATTGGCTCCGCCCAGGGCCTTAGCCCCGCCTACCACCCTCAGACTAACGGGGCCTGTGAGAGGACTAATTCTGTTCTAGAACAGTACTTATGTTGTTTCATTAATTATCAGCAGGATGATTGGGTGGACTTGTTGCTGCACGCTGAAGTGGCCTACAACAATTCTGTTCATACCAGCACTGGTTTTACCCCTTTCCGGGTTGTTTTTGGTCAGGACTTTGTTCCTATTCCTGAGTTGCCTCGTGACCAGCCGCAAGTTTCTTCCGTCGCTGATTGGAGTGAGCATCTCAGCCGTGTTTGGCCTTTGACTCTTGCTACGTTGGATGCTGCTCATCGCGCTCATAAGAAACAAGCTGATAAGAAGCGTGCTCAGCCTTATCAGTACAAGGAGGGTGACTTAGTCTACTTGTCCACAAAGTTCCTTCAGACCACTCAAAAATCCAAAAAAATGGGGCCTAAGTATGTTGGTCCTTTCCCCATCCTCAAGATCATCAATCCTGTTTCCGTTCGTTTGCAACTGCCTAAGCATCTCAATCGTGTTCATCCCGTGTTCCACGTTAACCTCATTAAGCCTGTTCGTGTTTCCACTTTATGTCCGCCTGATACTCCTCCTCCTCCTCCTCCGTTGTTGATTGATGGTGAACAACACTTTGAAGTCCGTGAGATTTTGGACTCCCGCAGGCGGCGTAACCGCATCCAGTACTTGGTTGCTTGGAAACATTTTTCCCCCTCCCACTCGGAATGGGTTGACAAGTCCCATGTTCGTGCTCCCCGACTACTTCGGAAGTTTTATGCTGCTTATCCTGACAAGCCTTAATTTTCTCTCTACCCCCCCTTTTTTCCTTCTCTGTTTTGTTGTTCGTCTGTCTGTCGTTTTACAGGCCTGATCGCCTTTTTTTCGGGGGACGGCCGGATGTCAGCTTCTGCTTTGCTATCGCTTCAGCTGCCATGAAACGGGGAGGGTGGGCATGGTATTTGGGAGGGGTTACTAATTGTGCTGGTGGAAGTTTCTGGAGTCTACCGATTGATTGGACTACGCATGCGTGGGTGTTTCCCGCCAGCTCTAACGGCACTGACATTCCATCTTCGTGATGCCTTTTGAAGTTATCTTGCACCTGACATTTGGAAGACTTATGATTGGACTGGGTCTATGATGCCAAGGGGTGGGGAATGGGCTATTCTATATATCAACTGTTTTCGCGCCTAATTAACCAGACTTCGCTATGCATTGCCTTTAACCATTTTTAATTAGTAAAAGTACATTTGATTTCTACGCATGGAGTCTCATGGTCATTCTTTCCTAATTAACTAATGGAGAGGATCTGACAGCATGGTTACCTCATGGCTGCTGCTGCAATATTTTCTGAGAGGGCTTATTTTAGCACATACACTCAAAAGCCCGACTGGACTTATTATCTGGGGGGGAGAAACAGGGTACTTTCATTTATTTTTTACTTCATTACTCTGCAGGCCAACATATGTAGTCCACACTGCATCCCACCAACTCAGGTATGTTGCAGACCCCATCAGTTAATAAACTGACTGGTGGGATTAGGAATACAGTGTTCTCTGTGAATGTCCCCATCCTATGGAATATTCTTCTTCCAGAAGTGGGTTAAAACATGGCTCTGTGGCCTTCCATTTGAGAAGCCCAACGAAGCATGCAGTTGTGGGGTTGGTTGGTGTTACTGCAGACTTTTCTTTTCTTTTGAAAATTAATTTTTAACAAAATTTGATTATTATTGCCATTTTATTTTTTAAAATAATTTCTAATTAAAAATTCTAAAATTTTAATTCTTTTAGTAGAATATAAGATTAAATCAAAAAGAGCTTTTTTGGTTTTTTTATGCACAGTTAAGAGACAGATTTAAGATAGATGATAAAATATTTGGAATTGAGCAGAAGATAGGAATTAAAACTATTTGCAAATTGATAAAATGTAAATTTGAAATAGACCAAATGAAATCTTACTGATCGAAGAATAGAAAATTATAGCAATAGCAATAGCACTTAGACTTATATACCGCTTCATAGTGCTTTACAGCCCTCTCTAAGCAGTTTACAGAGTCAGCGTATTGCCCCCAACAATCTGGATCCTCATTTTACCCACCTCAGAAGAATTGAAGGCTGAGTCAACCTTGAGCTGGTGAGATTTGAACTGCCAAACTGGAGCTGAAGTAGTCTGCAGACTACATACACTCTAACCATTGTGCTACTTCGGCTCTGTGGTTAAAGGCATGAACATTTATATAACTTAAAAAAGAATTCTTATAAAATGATGTACTATTGAGCACATGACTCCAAAAAAATTGTCTAAGATGTATAAGTGTAGAATGCACTTCAAATTTATGTTGTAAATGTGGACAACCTGAAAGATCATTTTATCACGCCTGATGGACTTGTAAAAAAGGCATAATTTCTGAATTAAAATACTGAATTGAATTTTACAGATCAACATTCAATCAAATTAGAACTTTTTTGATGGGGTTAATGAATAGTCAATTAAAGAAGAATCATGGAAGTTTATTTTAATGTATGATTATTGTGGCAAGCCTACTATGTGCATAAAAGTGAAAAACCTATGAAATATCCACATTGGGGGAATGGTCGGTGAAGATGACTAAATCAGCAGAGATGACAAATATTAACTTGTTTGATCTGAAAAAGAATGACCACTATAATATCAGAAAATGGAAACCCTATAGGAGTTTTTTTGCTGAAAAGAGAGAAAAATGAATTTGTGATTTATGCATTTGAAGATTAGATAGGGCAGGTTATGAAAGAAGGAAATTAGAATTTAACCTTAGAAAGAGAGGATGAAATATCAGAGCATTTATAACTTCTGTCAAAAAGATCAGAAGTGATTTCTTTTTAGTTTTCTTTTTTTCCTTTCTTGGGAGCAAACAAATTGGGAGCAAGGGGAAACAAGACAAACAAACAGCAATTTATTGCAGAACTAAACAAATTAAACATTAAATAAAAACAAATCCTTAATAGTAAATACATTGCAAATGGCATGGATAAGGTGATTGTCTAAAGTGGTGGTTATTCTTCGGTACACCTACGAGATGCCAACCATTTTTTTACTACCCACCTCTCCCATACTGAAAAAAAATTGTAAAAATAAAACAACAACCTTTGTAGCTCAATCTTTAGATAATTGGAGGTCTGAATTAAATGCTTTCTCCATGGCTTTTCTAATCCCAACATAAACAGAACATAAATTGAGAATTTTTAAGTCAAATCAGAAGCTATTTTTACTTAAGGTAACATAATCAGACAGGATAAGCTGGTCTAAAAACTCCCTCCACCCTCTTTAGCCATCAGTTTGTTTCAGCCAGAATTTCAACTGGCAGAGACTCATTCTGACAGCCAAGAAACAGCCAAAATGAAATGTCCTTGCTCCTAGAGGAAGGCATGCACACAGTGCTGTATTTACCATTAAGCAGACTAAGCATGTGCTTAGGGCACCAGGCCCAAGGGAGCACCACAGGGAAGATTTGTATAGTATGTACAAAGGAGGGGGGCATCAAGATTTGTCAGTGCTTAGGGCACCAGTGAGCCTTAATCCGTCACTGAGCATGCAGCATGTTCTTTAGGAAATTACACTTAACTGATTCCAGCAGAAAGCTGAGCCCTAAGTGGAAGAGGGCTACAAACCAACTATAAAACAGTTTCTATTTTCCAACATGCTGATAAGGCAATCGTTTTATCTTGCCCAAATTGTGTTTGCAATAAAATGCTGATGCATTTAGTGTCATATAGTCATGATAAAAAGTTAGAAAAATATTATGGCAGAAAAAGATGTTTATATTCTCTAGAACAGTGATTCTCTAACCTTTCTCTAAAGGTGTGCTAAAATTGTGTGCACCTATGCTATCGCGCATACACACATGCCCACACTGTCCACCCCCCTGTGCATGCCCAACCATTCCTGAAATTCCGGTTTGCCCGTTGGGCCGTTTTTCACTTTCCCCAGATTCTGGAGGCTTTCCTGAAGCCTGAGGAGGGCAAAAATGGTCTCTCCCGGACCTCCAGAAGGCTAAAATTCAGCTGGCTGGTATGCACATCCACACTGGAGCTGAAGGCTGCTGTGTCAGCAAATATGGCTCCCTGTGCCACCTGTGGCACGCGTGCCATAGGTTTACCATCGTATTTTATATATTAGTTCTAAAATTTCTCTTTTTACATAAGCTGAAAATATATTAATGTGTCGCTTAAAAGCACCCCAAACAACTTGTGCAACTTTTTGTATAAAGACAGTTTTTAAAAAAAATATTTCAGCTTTATTTTTAAATGCAAAACTTTCAATAACAATGTGTTCTAATACTGTTGGGAAAATTAGGACCCCTAATTTAAAATGCTAATAGAGTATGATAAAACATTGCAAACAAATCTATGTAGGCATCCAATCAAATATAGATATTAAAAATGAACAATCAAGAATGAGTGTGGCATAGATTTAGGAAAAAATAGAAATATGCACACTGTACAAAAATGTTAGGCAGTTGTGCAAAAATGCTGTAAATTAAGAATGCTTTCAGAAATTGAAGTGTCAATAGTTTATTTTTTAGCATTTAACAAAATGGAACGTATTTTGAAGGAACTCGGCAACGTTCATTCAAGGTTGTTTCAAATATCTTGGAGAACTAACTACAGATCTTCTGTGGATGTAGGATGCTCTTCATGTAATTCCAAGCAAATGTCATGATATTGAGATCAGGGCTCTGAGGAGGGTCAAACTTCCAGGACTTCTTGCTTATGCTGAAGATAGTTCTTCATGAGATTGTATGTTTGGGGCACTGTCCTCTTCAGAATAAAATTGGGGCCAATTACACACCTCCTTGGTGGTATGGATAATGGATAGGTATCTGCCAATAAGTATCTGCATTGATGACACCATTCTTCTTCTTCCCAGCTTTATTTCCATACTATGCTTGTCGGCAAACCTGTTTCCATTTGGGTTGATCCAGGGCATCTTCTAAAGTGACATTCACATATTTCTTGTCCTCTTTGATGTGATCCATCCCACTTTTTCAATGACAGATGGAACAACACATCGGTTGAAGTACCTCAGTCGTATCAATCAATTGAGGATACCATTGATCCTGATCAAATCTCCAACTTCATTTGTAGAAACGCAGTCTCAAACTTGCAAGGAACCTCCACCATGCTTCACTGTTGCTGGCAAACACTCAATATCATACTGCTCCCCAGTCCTTTAATGAACAAACTGCCTCCTGCTATAGCCAAATATTGAATTTTGACTTATCAGTCCAGAGCACCTGCTGCCAATTTTCTGCATCCTGTTTCTTATGTTTTTGTGCATAGTTAAAAGTCACTTAGTCTTTTTCCACATCAGAGGTATGACATTTTGGCTGCAATTTTTCCATAAAGACCAATTCTAGCCAGATTTCTCTGGACTGTAGATGGGTGTACCTGGGTTTCAGTGGTTTCTGCCAGTTCTGTGCTGATTGCACTGCCGGACATTTTCCATTGTCAAAGGGATACAAACATGATATATCTTACACCTGCTCATTAAGTGTCCTTAGCTGACTACTGTGTCCCTGGTCCTCAATGCTGCCTGTTTCTTGGTGCTTTTTCAAAAGATCTTGGACAGCACATCTTGAAACCCCAGGCTGCTTTGAAATCTTTGCCTGGGAGAGACCTTGCCAATGCAGTATATCTACCTTTTATCATACATCAAGATGTATGATGTGTGACAACAAACTCAGAGGTGGGTTCCTACCAGTTTGAACTGGTTCGGGTGAACTGGCATTGGTAATTGGGCCTGGATTGCCAAACTGGTAGGGACGGCAGGTTGGTCACGTCCACAAACCAGTTCCCAGGTCACTGCTTGCTTGCCCATCCAACGCATCCGTTGGACTGCAAGCTGATCTGTGCTGGGAAGCGGATGGCTGCAAAGAAGCCTTTTAGCCACCTCATTGAATGCCGGGGGATCGGAGGCTTTTTTTCCACCCAGCCGCTGATCACAGGGTGCGGAAAAGCCCTCCAGCCGGTGAGAAGAAAGCTGTGCATGCGCAAAGATGGTGGCAGCAACTGGAGATCTTTTTGGTGCCCTGTGCCAGCGGCTGGGTGGAAAAGAAGCCTCTCGGCTTCCAATTTCAGCAGCAGGCTCAGTTCCTTCACAGGATTGTTTTTCTCCATGCCCGAGAAAGATCAAAAGGAGCAGAGCAGCCTTTAAGGACAAAGCCGGGGTAGCCACCTAGAGGTAAGAAAACAAGCCACTGAGGGATGGAGCCCCCCAAAGTTGCCAGCACTGCAGCTGCCCCCTGCTACTTGGAGCTCCAAGCCGAAGAGGTCCTTGGCTGTTGTGAAGAAGTGGCGGCTCTGGGTGTGCCACACCCGCTTTGTTCTCTTTGAGAGCCACTTTGCAAACAAACAAGGATGGAAGAGTTTGCGAGGAAGGTGGCTGGGGGCGGAGGGAGGGGTAGCCTGAGCTCTCTGGGACGGGTAACCAAGTGTGGGGAGGCAAAGGGGGGGGGAGAAGAGAGAGCGCTGGGCAGGAGCCACAGGAGGAGGGTGGCAGCTCTTCTTCACCCCTGCCCAGAGAAGGATGCTCCCAGCGCAAGAAGACCAAGAGAGGGCTCAAGGCGACTCTCTACCCTAACCCAGAGGCAGTCAGGGGTTGCTCTCGACCTTGGGAAACAGCTCCACTTCTCCCCTCCTCAAGCCCGACAAGGAAGTTCGCTCCTCCTGCCCTCCCGTCATATCCACCCAAAGAAGGAGAGAGCTTGCTTGGCTGAGCTGCCTCTCCCCGAGCCAGAAGAAGCAGCAAGCACCAGGCCGCCACCTCTTCCAGGTTAGCCTTAATGTCCACCCCACACTGCCTGAGAAAAGGAGCTGCCTTGAGCCTCCGTCTCAGTCTCGCGCTGGGAGCATCCTTTTCTGGGCAGAGGCGAAGAAGCGAATAGGAAATTTTTTTGAAACCCAGCCCTGATCAAACTGTCATCCACAACCTCATGCCACTAGAATTGGGTGTTCCTTACCCAATTTTAAGCCTCTTACCCAGCTGTTGCTGTTTCAGATAATGACTGTATTTCAACCTTGCAAGCGTGCAAGAATTGCACTTGATTCGATGCTGTTTTGAAGACAAAGGGTGGTCACAGCAAATATTGATTTGATTTGGATTTCTCTTCTATTTCTTTCCTTTCCGTTTTTGTTAATTGAGAAAAATAAACTATTAGCACTTCTATTTCTAAAGTTTTCTTAAAATTATAACATTTTTGCACAACGGTCTATACTTTTGCATGGTACAACAATCACCATGCATCCAATGTTAGCATAAAACGTTGTATGAGAATGAGATATAATTGGAATGTTTTCTGATATAGTCCTTTCCTATAAAAGAATCATGATAATTAACACTACAAGGATATTCAGGGTGGACATTTTGAGAATAAAGTACAGGTAGTCTCCCAAATGGCCTTTCTGTCTCAAATTAATTTTTTCCTCTGACAAAGTCTGCTGCTTTCTCCATCTTCTTGACCTAGCTCCTTAATTCATCATCAGGTAGAAAAAAATAAAGGCAAATAACTGGACTTTCCTGCTTACCACTTAAACATTTAAATTAAAGTTCCCTTAAATACATATTTACTGTATTTTTCAGAGTATAAGATGCTCCAAAGTATAAGTACCTAGCTTTTGTAGGAAAACAAGAAAAAAATCTGACTCTGTCTCTGCCTCCCAGCAATTTGCAGCAAACAGCAGCCTGCTTCAGTTTCAGCACAGCTTGATTAGCACAAGGAAAAAAAAAACTGCCTCTGCCTCCCAGCAATTTGCAGCAAACAGCAGCCTGTTTTAGTTTCAGCAGCCTGATTAGCACAAGCAGCTGGATCGGACTCCTGACTGTTTCAGGCTGCAGGGATTGCCATAGCCTATTGCCACCTCTGCGTGCCCCATTTTCCGCCTGTTGCGCTGGCAGGGAACGAAATGGCTGGAAAATGGGATGCGGAGGCCGAAAATGGGGCATGCGGAGATGGCAATAGTCAATGGCAATCCCTGCAGCCTGAAACAGCTGATGGTTGGTGTAATGATGTGTATGTTTTATGCTATATTCCAAGTTTAATTGTTATGCCTATCTCTTTAAGAAGGTAGTTTTAAGATGGCTGCCACTGAATAAAGCCAAGCCTCTAGTTCAAGCTCCTTGCTGTCTGCCTTTATTTTATGCCAAATCATCACATGGTACTGAGGGGTGGGGTGAGAAGAGTCATGGCAGCAAATAGCAACACAAAGAACATTCCTTCCCTTGATTTGGAGTCAGGGAACATATCTGAAAACTGGTCAAAGTGGAGTAAGCTGATAGAGATTGTGTTTGCAAGACCTGATGCAGAAAAATAGATTAATCAGCAGAAAGCAGCACACTTTCTAATATAAGTGGGACAGAAAGGACGCAATGTGTGCAGAGCCTGGCAAGCAAGTGGGGAGATCACTGCAGAGGACAAAAACAGAGGTACTGTTGCAAAGTTAGAAGCATACTGCAACCTGAGAAAAAAACTCCATAGTGCAGAGAAAACTGTTTTATGAGAGAAACCAGTGTGGAGGTGAATCTGTGGATGAATGGGTGACCCAGCTGCGCTTGCTTGCCAAAGACTGTGTTTTTTATGATGCGGGAGACATGATTAAAGACTGTATTCTGATGGGCAGTAAGTTTAAAGAAGTTCAGGAAAAACTGCTGCAGGAAGAAGACTTAAATCTTGAGAAAACTGTTAAGATTGCCAGAGCATATAAAATATCAAGAAAGGACATGCAGATACTGGAAGGAACACAGCACCAGATCAATGCTATAGAAACTCAAAGCAGTAGATATGGTCAAGAAAGGGCACACAAAGGAACAAAAGGTACCTATGGCACTGGAACAAGTAACAAAGAAGCAGCTTGTGGATATTGTGGAAATATGCACCACAAAAACAGTGTCTGTCCTGCAAGGGGAAGTATGCAACAAATGGAAGAAAAGAGGACACTTTGCCAGGGTGTGTAAACTGTGTTCGCAAACCGGAATTCCGGCCACAAACACGGGCTGTACACGTCATAAAGGACAATGATGACAATGCAGGGTCAGACTCAGGCTGCTCCCCGATATATCTTGCAGCAATACAGAAAGCTCATCAGTCTGCAGATGAAGCCAATGTAACATTACAGATAGGGGCCAACAAAACTCCAGTCACATTCAAAATAGATACTGGAGCACAAGTAAACTGTGTGCCAAGCCACATATATCTGAAACACATCAGGAATGAATTCCCTTTCTTGACGCACAAAAGGCTTTTGATCGGGTAAATTGGAATTTTATGTTGTCACAACTAGAAAACATGAAGTTTGGAGAAAGTTTTTTAAATGCAATTCGGGCAATTTATGTACGACAAACCGCGACAATATTGGTAAACGGAGAAGAGGCGGGTGACATTGTGATTGGTAAAGGCACAAGACAAGGATGCCCGCTATCCCCCCTACTGTTTATCCTCACATTAGAACCCCTTCTTAGAATAGTGAGAAGCGATACACAAATTAAAGGGTTACGAGTTAAAGCTCAGGAATTCAAGGTCCAGGCTTTCGCCGATGACCTTGTTTTTATCCTGGAGGACCCTACGGCGTCTGGGATACAACTTTTATGTAAAATAGAGGAGTACGATAGGATAGCGGGGCTACGTATAAACAAAGAGAAGACAAAACTGTTAATTAAAAATATGACTCTGAACCAGAAAAGGGAAGTACAAAGCCTGTTAGGGATCAACATGGCCCACAAAGTACAATATTTGGGAATTTGGCTGACGGAGAGATGTTCCTCTATCAAGGTAGATAACTATATGAAATTGCTACAACAGGTATCCAAAGATATGACTAATTGGAGTAGCAAACAATTGTCTCTGATGGGCAGAATCACGACAGTCAAGACATATGTATTACCAAAATTTTTGTTTTTGTTTCAAACGGCACCAACTAAATTGGACAAATTTTTTTTTAAATCCTTGGAGACAATAGTGACACAGTTTATATGGCAAGGCAAGAAAGCACGAATCAAAGCCCAAACTTTACAAAAACGCAGAGAACTGGGAGGCTTTGGAGTACCCAACTGGGAAGCATACTATAACGCAGCAATCATGACATGGGTGAAAGATTGGGTGATGTTGAATAGAAGGCGCCTATTGGCTATAGAGGGACATGACCTCCCCCAGGGATGGCATGCCTCCCTCTGGCAAGAAAGAGACACCCCCCATAGGTACTTCATGGGACATTATATTCGGAAGATTTTGATGGGGGTCTGGGAAAAAATGAGGAAAAAATATTATCTTAGGGTTCCATGTTGGTTGGCACCATTAGAGGCCTTAACGCATCCGAGTTTATTTAATTGGACAAGAAACATAACATATAAAGATATCATGACAGAAGAGGGCAACATAAAAACAAAGATGGAATTAGAGCAACAGGGCAGGAATTTGGAATGGTGGGAATATTTACAGGTTAGAAACAGGTTTAAAAGTGATAAGGCACATTTCGGGATCTACCCAAACCCTCAGGGGCTAGATAAGATCTTGTTTGGTGGAGACAAAAAAATGTTATCGAAGATCTACCAATTTTTGACCTGCCAAGATACTAATGAAGAGATGGACAAAAGCCTTCTAACAGTTTGGGAGAGAAACCTAGGTTATGAAATTGAAATGGGCAAATGGTGGGATCTATGGAGTAAGACCATTAAACTTACAACTTCTACTGCATTCAAAGAAAACATATACAAGATGGTTTATAGGTGGCACTTCCCCCCAACGAGATTAGCTAAGATGTTTCCTGGGTTATCTCCATTGTGTTGGAAATGTGGAAGAAAGGATGGCACATTCTACCATATTTGGTGGTCCTGTACTGAGGCCACGAAATATTGGAAAAGGATTAAAAAATGGTTAAAAGAGGTTACCGGGGCAAACATTGAATGGAGACCTGAGAACCTGTTACTAAGCATCAAACCAGATAACATAAGCAGCTCAATATGGCATTTGAGCCTGCATATAATTGTGGCTGCAAGAATAACCTATGCACAACTTTGGAAATCCACCACTATACCGCCGGAAGATGCTTTAATTAAAAAGATCTACGAATGTGCAGAAATGGACAGAATGACGGGTTGGCTGAGGGACAAAGGAGAAACAGAACATTATCTTAGCTGGAACCTATGGTATATGTGGGCGACTAGGAGAACAGCAGGGACTTAAAATGGGGAAAGTTAACATAGGTACCGTAATAGATCCCTGAATCTTGCAATGAGAAGATGTGGCTTAGAGACCTAATAATGAGGAAAGAAAGAAAAACCGGGCTGTGAATGACTGTCACCGTGGGGGGGGGGGGAGGGGGGGGTTGTATGTTTAAAACGGCATTTGTATCTGTATGTTCTACTTTATATTGTTATGTATGATTTGTCTTGCTTATGTCGTTGTATTTATGTCGCTGTATTGTTTTTTCCATTTTTTTAAAGGTAATAATGTTTAATAAAAAATATATTTAAAAAAAAAAAAAGGAATGAATTCCCCTTAGAGACTCTGGACCTACCGAAATTAATGGGATATGGTGGTGAAAAGCTGAAAGTAATGGGTCGCTGTCATGTAAAATGCGCCTACAAATGCGATCTGAAAGAGTTTTATAATTGTTTGTGATAGAAACGCAAGCCCCAGCCATGCTAGGTCTCAAAAGAAGTAAAGAGATTGGACTTGTGAAGATCATAATGACTGTGGATGGTGGGCATAGAGGTCTGACGGAAGCTGACATTAAACATGAGTACTGTGATCTATTCAAGGGCCTGAGGTGTCTCCCAGGCATAAGCCACATATATATAAAAGAGGGTGCATAGCCTGTCATCCATGCCCCAATAAATACCTCTAAGTTTTGTGGATAAAGTTAGACAGGAACTCACTAGGATGGAGAAGTTGGGAGTAGTAAACCATCTACTGGTCACTGAACCATCGGAATGGGTCAGTTGTATGGTTGTGGTGGAAAAGAAGAACACAGGTGCAATTTGCATATGCATTGACCCACGTGATTTGAACAAAGTAATAATGAGAGAAACTACAAACTCCCCACCTAGCACACAAGCTAGTAGGATCAACAGTG
Organism: Thamnophis elegans; assembly: GCF_009769535.1. Lineage (NCBI taxonomy): Eukaryota > Metazoa > Chordata > Lepidosauria > Squamata > Natricidae > Thamnophis > Thamnophis elegans. Next base: position 44,587,663 of record NC_045558.1, read on the forward strand.
TTCAGTGTATTAGATGCCCAGTCTGGTTACTGGCAATTGGGTCTTGATGAAGTCAGCACTTACCTCACTACTTTCAACTCCACTTTTTGACAAAGTGAAGAAACTGATCACTAAACATCAAGGACCAATACTGAAATACTTCGATGCAAATGCTGACACCGTGCTTCAAGTGGATGCATCCCAGTTTGGGCTAGGTACTGTACTGACTCAACAAGGACAAACATTTCAAAAAACAATGTGAAAGCACCTCTTACACCGTGGAATGCTCCTTCACGGGCATGGCAGAGATTGGCTAGATACTTTTAATTTTGAAGACATCCACTACCTAATGATAGTAGACAACTACAACAAATACTTTGAACTAGTACAGTTGGAAAGTCTAAACGGGTCAACAGTTACATGGGCTTTCAAGACAATACTTTCAAGACATGGAGTGTGTGAAGAACTTGTGTCTGACAATGGGCCACAATTACATGTGCTGAATTCCAGTGCTTCCTGCATGAATGGGGAATCAAGCACAAACCCACAAGCACTTATCACCCACAGGCCAATGGCTTAGCAGAGAAGTATGTTGGCTTAGCCAAATCCATTATACAGAAAGCACAATCGTCAGGGCAGGATGTGTATTTAGGCTTATTAAACTATCGTGCAACACCCATTGAGGGTTTACGCTCACCGGCAAAGCTGCTAATGGGGGAACACTAAGGACTACAGTGCCTACTGCTCTGCATAAATTGCAGCCTCGTTCCATTGCACATGAGCAGGTAACAGCTCAGAGCAACATAAACATGAGAAAGCAAAAATTGTATTTTGTCAGAGAAGGCAATTCACCAAAATCATATGTAATTGAAACCAAGTGTGGACAGCAATTGAGAAGAAACAGGTGTCATCTTTGTCCAGACACTGCTGCTGATACTACATTGGAAGAAGAAAACAACAAGGAAAATGAAGTGCAAGCGCATGATGGCACAGAATTCCTGAACACGGATATACAGCCTACTGAGAACGGCAAGGATAATGTAAGCATTTCAGCATGTGACAATGCTGGAACTGATTCACAACCTGACAGCAATTTTACTGATATCAGACAACTGTAACCTTCTCTCGCTATGGCCAAGCTATTAAAAAAAATATATGGAATCATATTATATGTTTTATATGTAAGGGAGATGTAATGATGTGTATGTTTTATGCTATATTCAAAGTTTACTTGTTATGCCTATCTCTTTAAGGAGGTTAGGAAACAGTTAACTTTTTTAATGATGTCATCTGGGGCAGAAGGTAGTTTTAAGATGGCTGCCGCTGAATAAAGACAAGCCTCTAGTTTAACCTCCTTGCTGTCTGCCTTTATTTTATGTCAAATCATCACAGTTGGGAGGCTGATCCAACTGTGCTAAAGGTGAAAGTGAAATAGGCTGTATGCTTCAAAGAGGCAAATTGCTGGGAGTCAGAGGCCAAAGGATGTGGGCTTGTGGGTGGGCGGGGCTACATTCATTGTATAAGACGCACCGAAATTTTCACCCTCTTTTAGGGGGAAAAAGTATGTCTTATATTCTGAAAAATACTGTAACTATAAAACCAAGGACTGCAGTTTTTCATAGTTCTTTCTTCTACTTCTTCAACTATGTTTCTACTGATTAGTAACAGATCAAGCAGAGATGATCATCTTTTCTTTGTCCTCTGAAGAAAAAAATTGTCAGCAAGATGACTCAGGAATTCTCAATAGAGCTGGAGATAGCATCCACTTATGGGTTAACCCTGTCTGTTCTCCTATTGGACTGAGTCTGATTAATAATTAATTAGCTAGCTGCATATATAACCTGTCTCTGTGAGTGACTCCACCCATCTTTTTCACTCAGTCCACTCTGGACAGTAATATTATCCAGTATCTGATCTTCTTCGTTAGCGAAATTGTTTTTAACAGGAAAAGTGAGTAACAGAGCCTTGGGGCTATTGGAGAGAGAAGCTCATTGAGGTTTCTGGTAGCCTCCGAGCCACAGATGTAAAAAGGGGGAGGAAGGATTGCGTGCTGACAACCAGCCACTTCAAATGCCTCCCTCCCTCCACCTATTGTGAAAGGTCGATTGCTGCTGGGAGACGCCTTGCCGGCCTTTACACGACCTCTCCAAGCTAATTAGGGATCGGAGCAGCCGCGCTGTCAAAGAATGGCACGCTGCGGAGAGACAAAAGGGCCTCACACATTGCCTTTGATCCCTGTGAGGCCCGCAGAGGGAGATTTGAAGCATGAGCGACCACAATAGGCTGAGGGAGACCTCAGGAGCCCAGAAAGAGAGCTGGTGGCCATCTACAAGGAGGAGAATTTTGGTAGGAAAATTGGTGCGGCCGCCATTTTGAATGCCAACGGTCCCTCAAATGGCAGATAGCACAGCATCAGGCCAGCCTGACATGTCAGGAAGCACCCAAGGAGGTTTGCTATAAGTGGATGGGGGCCACGATCCACCAGCCTTGCCTGCCTCATCCCAGCAGCAGTGCAAATAAGCCTCAAGATAAAGGCTCTAAGGACTCTAAATCCTCCAGCAAGGGCTCCAAATAAAAAAAGACTCAGAAATCAGCAAAGAGGCTCCATCCCCGGCCCAGACTGGGTCTCTTTCTCATTCCCCTACTACCATCTCAGGCCGCAACCCCCCCCTCACAGTTGGATTCTGGGCCTGGCCCATTTAGTCCAATGCTGTCTATTAATACCTCAGGGATCTGGGGGCAATCAGTGCTACCACCCCCTATGGAACCTCCCCTACCTAGCAGGCATGCGGAAGCCACATTTACGCCCACGGCTGTGGGCTTTCATCAAGAGTACCTGGCCCCGGCCATGCCTCTGGAATACCAGTCATTCATTGCAGAGGCAATTAAGCAGGGGATTGCGGCTGGGTTGCAGCAGCGGGTGCCACCACCACCTCCACCAGCTACTCAGGTGCGTGCACACGATACCCTTGTTCCTGACATAAGGGCGGAACATTCGCCTCAACGCCCAGAGCACAGTCATCTCCAGCTTCAGAAGAGGAGATCAGGGAGGATGGCTTATCTGAAGAAGTGGGGGAAGGCCTGGACAAGCTGGTGGCCTTGGGCCTTTTTCCACCAACCCTGTTTAAACCTCTCCTGACCAAGGCAATTGTTGCGGCTGATATGGGGGGGCAGGTGGAGGCTCCATCAACCTCCAGGACCACCAAATCAGCCAACACCTGGTTTACAGAACATAAATTGGAGATGGACGCCATCCCTGCCCCCCAATTGTTTATGGACACCATCCAGAGGCAATGGGCTACACCAACATCAAGCCTGGCCCCGTCCAGCTCAGACAAATGTTTTTATAACATGGCTGAGTGCCTTGAAAAGCTATTGCTGTGGCTGACCGTGGATACCCTGATTTCAGCTCTACACTCTAGCACTACATTACCAGGATCCCAGGAAGAGATCCTGAAACCTGAAGAAAAGAAGGCTGACCAAATCTTCTAGCGGGGCCACCAAGCAGCCGCTTGGGCGGTCCGGGCTTCAGTGGCGGCTTCCTTTTTTCTCGTTCTAGCTTGAGCTGGTTGTAACAGCTGCAGGGGAGGATCCTGGCCGGGGACTCCAGATCACACCAGGACCTGAACAAAATCATAGTTGCAGTGCAGTTTCTGGCGGATGCCACCCTGAGTGCCACCAGATTTGCATCACGGGCCATGGCGTCCTCCGTGGCCTCCTGTAGACTCCTGTGGCTGAACCTGTGGCAGACTGATCTCCGGCACGTGGCGTCTAACCTCGGAGCCATACAAAGGGGGTGACCTATTCGGGGATTCCCTCACGCCTCTCCTAGTAGAGGGGAAAGATAAGCGTAAGGTCTTGCCCACCAATTATAAAAAGGGGTCGTACTGCCCAGGACCTTATCCTAGGAGGCAGGGGGCTAGACAACTAGATAATGGGGGATCCTTATGAATCAGGATTATGGCCCATCCTCCTTTAGACACGCTCTCACAATAGGGCCTTGGCGGACCTCGACACCACTGTTCATGCCCTCCGGTCTCATGGTTTTTCCATCAACAGGGCCAAAAGTCACCTTTTGCCCACCACTCGCATTTTACACCTGGAAGCCTGGATCGACATGGAAGCAACCCAGGTGTTCCTCTCCAAGGAGAGACAGGAAAGCATCTGCCAATTGGTGTCCCAGGTGGGGGGGGGAAAGGAAGGTTTCACTAGCTACTTTGTCTAAATTTCTGGGGAAGATGGTTTTGGCCATCGCAATTGTTCCTTGGACCAGACTACACACAAGGGAATTGCAATGGCTCCTACTGCCCTTCCAGAAAGAACGGAGGAGCACCTCCCTGACTATCTGCGCGCATGTGCGAAGGAAGATGGCTGCCTGAGCTCGCCGCTCAGGCTGGAAGACAGAAAAAAAAATACCTGGTCCGTGCCTCCGCTGACCGCTGGACCTCTCAAACAGGAGAATTAGGGAGAGAGGAATCCAGAGCGTCCTGGAGGGCTGCCTACTTGGAGAGACATTCTCGGGCGACTTGGGACGAGCCTCGGCGGCGTCGGACAGTGTGGGATGGCCTTCGGGCGGCGTTCCCCCCCCCGCAGATGGTGGCTTCTTAACCGACAGGCAGTGTTTTTGCTTGGCGTGGAGCGAGAGAGGCAGGGTTTTAACCGGGAAGAGCGGCGTTTTCATCTAGAGGGAGACTGGAGGGAGACTGCTTTGGTGGCCTGGATAGTTCCTGGTGGTGAGCAACTGCTAGGCACCCCCCCCTCGCCGCACCACCCCCCCTCGCCGCATGAACAACAGACAGTGACGGCGCCTTCTTTAACGAGACCAGCTTATTGATTAAGAAAGTGAAATCTTTGTCCAGGAACCAACGCTGTTTGGGGACGCTGTTACCAGGTGTTGGGAAATTCCAAGGGAGGAGGTGCGAGGAATGGAAGACGGCTGCTCGAGCGAGACGCTGAGCTGCGTGTGAGAGGTGAAGAACGGAACTGAGAGGGACGGAGCCTCTAGAACTTGAACTTTGAAGGGAGAAACCCCCCGCCGAAGCTATCCATTGGGACATCCTGAGGAGCGTTTTGGTTGGAGAGGGATCGCTCGTTTGGGTTGAGGGGGAACGGTGTGTGGTTCTTATCAACTGGACCATGTCTATTATGATTGGTAGGTTGGTTTGTGCTGCTGCTGCAACAGCCTTCCCCTCCCCTTCCCCCCTCCTCGCTCTTGCTGCTCATTATCCATCATCTGCTGCCCCACAGGGAGACATTTTGCAACCATACCCTAGGTTGGGCCAGCAACCACTTCAGTCATTCCCGAATTTTCGAACTTTGGACTTTTGGACTCTTCCCCCCACGCCTCTCCTGCCTCCTTTCCCACCCCTTCCACCATTGCTCTTAATGCTGTCCTGTTTCATCTATGCCCCCTTGGGACTGTGCTACTTTGGACTAATGGTGAGAAACAGAGGGGGGGTGAGGCTTTGGACTGCCTCCTGTTTTAATTTGGCATTCCAGGGACATCAGGGATATTACTCCATCTGCCCTCTATTTTTACAATCGTCATCTACTCCACCGTCCACGGGACTGGACTTTTTTGTACATCCACCTACAAACTGTACTCGAATTTGCACATCTTTAATAGCTGCGCAATTCTTTTTTGTATGGGGAGTGCATGTGGTACGTATGTATTGATTGAATGATCCCACACTTTTAACTGTGTAATCCCCTTTTTATATTATATTGTTGTATTTTAAATTTTTTGTGGGGGGGTGAGTGAGTGAGTGTCTCAGTGTGTAAGCGAGATTGGGATGGGAATCGGGTTCCCCCACACTGAGTGCTTGCAGAAGTGTTGGGGGGACCTGTGCCTGTTCCAATCTCAGGATGATTGATTCGAAGGGCCTGTCGGGAAATGCGGGGGCTATGGGTGTGGGTGGAGGGACTATGGACACGGGAGTGGGCCGGAGCATTACGGTCTTAACTGGGAGGGGCAGATATGGCGGGGACTTTAGGGCTGGCCATTACCGGGGAAGGAGGGCTCGCTACGTTACAGAGATCCCTCCTTCCGGCCCTATGAGTCCCACTCCAAGGCCAGATGGCGCGAGTAATCAGGACCCTGGTCTCAGGCTGCTGTTGCTAAATGCCAGGTCTGTAGTTCACAAGGCTCCCCTCGTCCGGGACCTAATTTTAGACGAGAGGGCAGACCTGGCATGTATTACTGAAACCTGGCTGGGTCCGGAGGGAGGAGTCCCCCTCACAGAGATGTGCCCAGAGGGCTTTCAGGTGCTTCATCAGCCGCGACCCCAGTGAAGGTGTGGGGGTGTGGTTATTGTTATCCGAGAGTCCCTAGTACCTCGTAGGATCCCTGCTCCGGAGCTTGTCGGGTGTGAATCCTTGCTGGTGAAGTTGGACCTCAAGGGTCAAGTGTTGCGGCAGCCCTCCCCTCGCTCCTCGAGTCGGTAGCCGAGCTGGCAATTGAGTTTCCCAGGCTTATGGTTCTGGGGGATTTCAACTTGCCTTCGCTCGGTGAACACTCTGATGGAGCGCAGGAGTTCATGGCTTCCCTGACAGCCATGGGCTTGATCCAAGTAATTTGGGGCCCAACTCACTCGGTGGGTCACATGCTCGACCTCGTATTCCTCTCGGAGCAGTGGAGTTGTGATCTTGATTTGAGGGGTAGCGAGATCTTACCCCTGTCATGGTCGGACCACTACCTACTGAGGCTTGACTTTCGGAGACCAAACCCCCACTGTAGGGAGGAGGAACCGATTAGGTGGTTCCACCCCAGGTGACTTATGGACCCTTTGGGCTTTCAGACGGAGCTTGGAGTTATTCCTGATACCCTCGTCTGCAGTCCGGCAGAGACTCTGGTTGCTGCCTGGAACTCAGCAGCGACAGAGGCTCTTAACCGGATTGCGCCTTTACAGCCGATCCGAGGCAGTGGATCCAGGAGGGCCCCTTGGTTTACTGAGGAACTCCGGGAGATGAAGTGCCGAAAGAGATGCCTAGGGCAACGATGGAGATCCAGTAAGTCCGAGTCAGACTGAACACTTTTAACATCCAGCATCAGAGCTTACCTCCAGGCAATTAGGACGACTAAAAGAACACACATTGCCTCTCTGATTGCTTCCGCTGAGTCGCGCCCAGCCGCCTTGTTCAGGATAACCCGTTCCCTCCTAAATAGGAGGGATACGAGCGATCCTTTGCAAGGCAGAGCTGAGGATTACGTCCAATTCCTCGTGGATAAAGTTGCTCGGCTTTGGGCGGACCTGGACTCCAATTGCGCAGAACCAGCTGAGGCACCAGGGGAGAATCTGGCAGGACATCACTGGATTGATTTTCAAGCTGTTACCCCTGAGGACGTGGACAAGGCCATGGGAGCTGTAAGTACCTCCACATGTGTACTGGACCCGTGCCCCTCCTGGCTGGTTGCTAACAGCAGGGAGGTGACACGGGGCTGGATCCAGGCGGTTGTTACCACCTCCCTTCGGGAGGGGTTCTTTCTCCCCGCTCTAAAGGCGGCGGTGGTGAGACCCCTTTTGAAGAAACCATCTTTGGATCCAGCCGTCTTAAACAACTATCGTCCAGGCTCCAACCTCCCCTTCGTGGGGAAAGTTGTTGAGAAGGTGGTAGCCTTTCAGCTCCGGCGGTCCTTGGAGGAAACCGATTATCTAGATCCCTTCCAGTCGGGATTTAGGCCTGGCTACAGCACGGAAACCGCTTTGGTCGCATTGATCGATGATCTCTGGAGAGCCAGGGATGGAGGCTATGCCTCCGCCCTAGTGCTCCTTGACCTCTCAGCGGCTTTCGATACCATCGACCATGGTATCCTTCTGCGACGACTGCGGGAGGTGGGGGTGGGAGGCACTGTTCTACAGTGGTTCTCCTCTTACCTCTCGGACAGGTCGCAGTCGGTGTTGGTCGGAGGGCAGAGATCGACCCCTAGGCACCTGATGTATGGGGTACCACAGGGTTCGGTCCTGTCCACCCTCCTGTTTAATATCTACATGAAACCGCTGGGTGAGATCATTCGACGGCATGGGATAAAATATCACCAGTATGCGGACGATACGCAGCTGTATCTGTCCGCCCCGTGCCAACTCAATGAAGCGCTGGACGTGATGTGCCAGGGCCTCGAGGCTGTTAGGGACTGGATGGGGGCTAACAAGCTTGTACCCAATCCAGATAAGACCGAGTGGCTGGTGTGTTTCCCTCCTACTAATTGGCCAAGTGTTCCATCTCTCAGGCTGGGGGGTCAAACAGTATGCCCCTCAGACAGGGTCTGCAATTTGGGAGTCCTCCTGGACCCACAGCTGACTTTTGAACACCACAGCTGTGACCAGGGAGGCATTTGCCCAGGTTCGCCTGGTGCACCAGTTGCGTCCCTACCTGAACCGGGAGGCCCTCAGTCACTCGCGCCCTTGTGACCTCTAGACTGGACTACTGCAACGTACTCTACATGTGGCAGCCCTTGAAGAGCATTCGGCGACTTCAGCTTGTCCAGAATGCAGCTGCGCGAGCGATCGTGGGTGCACCTCGGTTCACCCACGTAACACCTATCCTCCGCGAGCTGCACTGGCTGCCTATTGGTCTCCGGATACGCTTCAAGGCGCTAGTCGTCACTTATAAAGCCCTTCATGGTATTGGACCTGGGTACTTGAGAGACCGCCTGCTGCCAATTACCTCCACCAGACCGATTAGATCCCACAGACTAGGCCTCCTCTGAATTCCATCCGCTGGCCAGTGTCGACTGGCGACTACCCGGAGGAGAGCCTTCTCTGTGGCTGCTCCGACCCTCTGGAACGAACTCCCCGTGGAGATTCGCACCCTCACCACCCTCCAGGCCTTCCGCAAAGCCCTTAAAACCTGGCTGTTCCGACAGGCCTGGGGCTAAAGAACCGTGCCCCTATCTCGAATGGTATGATTGTTGCGCTTTTAAATTATGTATTGTTTTGTGTTGTTGTCAAATTGTTTGTATCCCCCCTTCCCTTGTTTTGAGTTGTGAGCCGCCCTGAGTCCCCCTCGGGGGAAAAGGGCGGCATACAAATGAAATAAACATAAACATAAACTAGGGTTACCTTGCCTAGCGAAGTACGTCATTCTTTGCATTGGTGGAGGTCCCCTGCGATTAAGAGAGGGTGTTATTTCAGGATAGAGGACAGGATCATGATCACAACTGACGCAAGTCTCACAGGTTGGGGTGCCCACCTTGACACATACTTTGCTCAGGTCAGGTGGTTAGAGGTAGAAAGCGCCTTGAGCATTAATCTCCTCGAGCTTAGGGCCATCCGTTTTGCCCTCCTCCACTTCGTTGACAAGGTCGAGGGGACACATGTATGTATTCTGACAGGGCCAAGGCCCATGTCAACGGACAAGGGGGCACCTGGTCAAAGCAGCTAATGGGGGAGGTAGAAGAGCTGGGTCGCTGGGCGGAAGGGCATCTCTTGTCCCTGGTCGCTGAACACATTTCAGGGGTTGATAATGTAAGGGCAGACTGGCTCAGCCATTCTACTCTGGATCAGGTGGAGTGGAGATTACACCCTTCTCTCTTCCAGGTGATTTGGTTCGGGGTCCCGATCATGGATCTCTTCGCCTCTCCAACCAATGCTCAGCTGCCACGGTTCCTCATGAGGTTCCCTACACCAGGGGCAGAAGGGACGGATGCTCTCCGCTGGCCCTGGCCTCAGGGACTACTATACGCTTTCCCGCCACTTCCACTGTTAGCCAGAGTTGTACAAAGAATCATTACGTCCAGGGCAAAAATCATACTGATTGCACTGCACTGGCCATGCCGGCCATGGTTTGCGGATCTTCAGACATTGTCTGGGGAGAGGCCCTGGAGAATCCCGCCAGTCCAGGTGTCCTTCACCCGGGAGTCGCTGGAGCATCTGGACCCCCAGTGGCTCCAGCTAACCGCCTAGTGCTTGAGAGGGAAGGCCTGAGACTGGACAGGTTCTCCACTAGGGTCATAGACACTATACAGGCATCAAGGCGACCCTCCACGGATCGTGTTTATAATGCTACCTGGCAAGTGTTCTGTGAATGGTGTTCTGATAGGGTAACGCCGGTTTCAGCATTGGTTCCCCAAGTCCTCGAGTTCCTCCAGGATGGACTGGAAAAGGGATTGTCACCCAATACCCTTAGGCGGCAGGTAGCGGCCTTGTCCACTATGTTCTGGGGAGGGGGACAATCATTATCTCAGCACCTGGCAGTTAGGAGATACTTAAAAGGGGTTTCTAATCTTAGGCCACCTATAGTACACAGATATCCCACATGGGACTTGGCAAAGGTCCTTGCCTCCCTAATGAAAACACCATTCAAACCTCTAGACACTATTCCTCTATTTCTTTCCCTGAAGGTTGCATTCTTAGTGGCAATCACATCTGCGCAAAGAATATCAGAGCTCCAGGCGCTATCCATTGGCGAAGGGCTCTGCACCTTTTATGAAGATAGGGTGATCCTCAGGCTTGACCCTTCCTTCCGCCCCAAAGTCAATTCATGGTTCCATAGGGCGCAGGACATTGTATTACCTGACTTTTGTCCCTTGCCTTCAAGACCCTTGGAGGAGCAGTGGCACATGCTGGATGCGGCTTGGCAGAAGACGGAACGTCTCTTCGTTTCTTTCCAGCCTTCCTCTCTGGGGCAGAGGGTTTCGGTCACTACCATAGGCAGATGGGTTAGGAAATGTATAGCCACAGCCTATTTTTCCAATGAGGAGCCAGTCCCGCAAGGAATTACGGCCCATTCCACCAGGAGCTCGGCCACTTCTGCGGCATGGAACATCCAGACTTCCCTGGGGGAAATTTGTAGGGCGGAAGCTTGGGCGACCCCATCGCCCTTTGTTCAGAACTATAAGCTGGACAAATTCACTTCGGCAGACGCTGCCTTTGGTCACAGAGTTCTACAAGCGGTCCATACTGACAAGTAATACAACAGTCTCTCCCTCCCAATGGGGACTAGCTTGGGTATGTCCCATAAGTGGATGCTATCTCCAGCTCTATTGAGAAAGGGTGTTGGTACTTACCTGATACACCTCTTCTAATAGAGTGGAGATAGCATCCAGCCCGCCCTGATTGGAGACTGTTCCTTAAGTGATTACCTGGACAAAGTGTTGATGAAGTTGTTGTTCATTGCATTTTGTATCATTGTGGAATTTATTGTTGGGTTTATTATATATCGTTACTAAAGTTGAAAGTTGGATAACATGTGGAGTCTGTTTTTGTTCTTCGTCGAAAAGATGGGTGGGGTCACTCACAGAGACGGGTTATATATGCGGCTAATTAATTATTAATCAGACTCAGTCCAATAGGAGAACGGACAGGATTAACACATAAGTGGATGCTATCTCCACTCTATTAGAAGAGGCATATGAAGTGAGTACCAACGCCCTTTTCCCCTAGAATCACATTTGGAAGTCTGACTTCTAACAGGCACTGAATTAAGTCAAGTCTCCTAACACTGCAACTTCAGGGTTCATTGAAAGATTCACAATTGAGGCATCATGCTCATCTTTTTGTTTGGGATAGTGACAATGGACAAGCAGTAGCCTTGTTTCTCTTTGTTCGTCCATTTATTTTACATTAGGTTCACTTTACAATATTGATAAATTAATTTTGTTGAGTTTACTTCAGAGTAACTTTAATGAAATTTGCTGTGCTTTGGCAAAACACATTTTTATTTTATGCAGCATTTTTCATTTCAATGTTCCACCATCTAAATAATCCAGAAATCATTTTTATCCTGTTAAAGCTATTTAAGATCTGTAGTAGATATCCCAGCCTTTTTATGTCTATAGATCTGGAATTAGTCAAATCTATGATCTAATAGATCTATAATCTATTGCTCCTAGCACACCTGACTTAACCAAATACACTTAGACTGAAACACTGAGGACTATGGATCTTATAAACCTCTGCCTATCTATCTACTTTCAATTTGAAACTACACTACATATTTTACCAATAAATTAAAGGTACACCTACGGCACCAATGATTTCAAGACTTATAGCAAAGATTGTTATGCAACATCTAGAAGCCACGGCACTTCTACAAATACAACCGACAATATAGATGATATTTTCATTTCAATATAAAAGGGCCAATTACAGAACATCCACAGGATAATCTACTTCTTCAAAGGAATCTACTGTACCAGAGAAAGAGAAAACATCATCTCTCTGCTCTTCTTGGACATCAGTATGGGTGGGTTTCAAATTTTTTTAGAATCTATTCTGTAGATGTGGCCTGTTTTGTGAGAGTGGCTCGGCGGTCATGTGATGCTCTTGCTTAGCAACCAAAATTTGGGGCTCAATTGTGGTCATAAGTTCTTTTCTTTCCTTCCTTTTTCTTTCTTTCTTTCCCTTTCTTTCTTTCTCTCCTTCTTTCCCTGCTTTCTTGTCTCTCTCCCTTCCCCTTTCTTCCTCTTCCTCTTTCCTTTTTCCTTTTCCTCTCTTCCTTCCTTCCTTCCTTCCTTCCTTCCATCCTTTCTTTCCTCTCTCTCTCCCACTTTCTTTTTCTTTCACAACACTCATGCTCAGATAGACTTCCCAGCTGTTTTTGTATAGTGCTTTCCACCACATAAAGAAGGAAAATTAAATAGATATGCAAACACTCTATTATATCCCAGTTAGTTTTCAGGATTTCTTTGTTCTTAACAAAATAGATGCTAAAGCTAGCTTGAAATTATCTTTCTGACCTTTTACAGCTGAATTAAGGCAAGATCCAAAATCAGAAATAACAGAAGGATTTTGCTTCCTCATTAGTCTTACTAGCTTAACCACACCTACTGAGAAGTCAATCAAGAATGTCCAAGGAGTGCTTATCAACACATTTCTATGAAGGATACAAAAATTCTTCAACTTCACATCTTATTTAAAGAAGGCAGTTTTTGCTGAAGATGAGAATCCATCTTCAGCATTTAAGCCAGGCTAATTATACAGCTTTTCTTTTCTCAAAGAGACTCCTTTTGAGAATCCTATGGCTGGAACAAAATGGAATAAATCCAACTGCATCCTTTGTTCAAGAGAAGAAGCACACTAATCCTGAAGTCAACTGCCTTCTCAATTTTGGAATAATTTCAATCCTAGCCAAGTCTCTTTCCACTTCTGATTTGTGACAATCATCACAGCATGGCAGAAAATACTAAAGATAGAATTAGAACTTGCTGCTGCTGCTGAGGGAGGGCTGGCTGGGCAGTGACCCCCATTGGCCGCCCCCTCATGGGCCGTACCCACCCCCTGCTCGGCCTGCCTGATGAAGCAGTGGTGGCAGCGCTTTGCTGGGCGATGGGCAGGACAGAGGAGAGTGCGGTGCTGCCGCCCTTGCCTCTCGGGCTCTTCTTGCAGGACATGCTGGCTGGCGGTGCTTCAGGGTGCCCCGGCCGCTGGCTCTTCCATGCGCAGCCCAGCTCCCAGCACCGCCGTCATCCCGCCTGGTGCCCGTCCTCGGCAGCACAGATGGGCTCCGGACCGTACACATTTTTCACAGAGGATTTCTCCCCCCAATTGGAAATGAGGCATCTGTGAAAGACAAGGTAACATGCCCCGCAGAAGAAGGAACAGGAGGGGAGGTCGAGCCAACCACCAGTCGGGTCAGGGCAAACCTCCGCCAGCCCACCTGCCGCCATGCAGTGGCTGGGTGGGCGCCGGGCTAGCCCCGCTGTCCTGGCCAAGTAGCGCCCACCGCTTACCTTGAAGGTGATGTTGTGGAACCCACTGCTGCTGCTGAGGGAGGGTGGGCTGGACAGTGACCCCCGTTGGCCGCCCCCTCCTGGGCCGCTCCTGCCCCCTGCCTGATGAAGCAGTGGCAGCAGCGCGTTGCTGGGCAATGGGCAGTACAGAGGAGGGCGTGGCGCTGCTGCCCTTGCCTCTGGGGCTCTTCTTGCAGGGCGCCCCAGCCTCTGGCTCCTCTGTTCCCAGCACTGCCGACATCCCGTCCAGTGCCCGTTCTCGGCAGCATGGTCGGTCTTTTTTGGGGGGGGGGAATCCCCAAAACCAGGTTGCCCAGCACCTTGAAAAGGTCTGCATGGGGCTGCAGTGGCTGCAAAACACGGCATGAGGGGAAGAAGCCCCCAAACCCAGCGGGGAGCCTAAGCAAAGGAGGAGGCAGAGAGCTGGGTGGAGGAAGGGGGAAACCCTAGTTCAGGGACTTCTGCCCCTTCTGCATCCAAAGAAATCTGTGTAGGGCTTTGGCAGCTGCAAAGTGCACCACGAGGGGCAGAAGTCCCCAAGGCCCTAACCCAGTGGGGAAATGTAGCACCAGCAGTAGCAGTGTGGCTTTTTGCAGCAGCACACTGCCCTGATCAAACTGCCTTATGGCACCCTTTGCAGCCCGCTCTGCGTGGAGTCGAGTTGGTGGCAGGCAGCCCTCACTAGGGTTTCTCCCTTCCTCCATCCAGCTCTCCGCCTCCTCCTTTGCTAAGGATCCCTGCTGGGTTTGGGGGGCTTCTGCCCCACATGTCACGCTTTGCAAGCATGGTGAGGTGGGGGAGAGGGAGAGAGAGATCAAGTGGTGACCAGGCGGGCAGGGGGAGAGAGCGGGGGTGGGCAGGAGCATTTTGGTTCGGTGCCACCAGACCATCCAGTACTGAAAGGCACGGTAAATTTGACCATCCGGTAGGGGTGTACCGGACCAAACTGGCAGAAACCCATCCCTTGGACGGGCATACAGTTAGTGGTAATCGGCCGGTAGCCGTACTGGTATGGTCCCCTGGCCTGCCCCCGCCAGTTCATTCCCTGTTCACTCACTCTCTCTCCCTGCCTGTCTGCACCATGTTTGCCCTGCTCACCACTTCCTTTGCCTGCCCAGTCAGCATCAGCATCAGCGGTGCCGGTCATGGCTGAGAGCTTTCTTTGCTAGCCGCCTCCGAAAAATTCTCCATTTTAAAAGCCAGTGATGAAGCATTAGGACCCAACCTGCACTTTAACCAACCAACCAACTGGGAGTTAGTTTGGAACCAGAAGAAAAAAGAACCAGTGAGTGGCTACGTCTAGGTTGGGGGGGGGGATGTTGGGGGGGGATGGGTGGGAAGGAGCCATGAGGTCCCTGAGTGAACGCTGGGCAATATAGGTGGATGACCTTGCTTTCCAGTCGCCGGTGAGTGGCTGCATCCAGCTGGGGGATTGGAGGGGGCGGCTGAGCGAGCACTGGACAAGAAGGCAGGAGGTCCTAGGGGAGGGGATTGAGCCCAAATTGCATCCCACTGCGAGCATCTCTCAGCTGTTGTGTGGAGGGAAAAATCTTGCACAGTAAAGAAAAATTTCTCATGAGTGCGAGGCAGTTAACAGCTTTTTGAATTCTTGGGAAGTTTTTCTTTTCTGTGCAAGCATTTTCCCTGCACACAACGGCTGAGAGACCCTCAATTTGGGGTGGCAAGTGGGGCACGGGGTGGGGAAAGCCCGGCTATGAGATGCACATCTTACCGGAGACTGGCGGCTCCAGATTTCGCGGCTTGAAAATCTGTGAGGTTGCTTTGGGAGGAGGCAGATGGGCAGCATTCCCCTTCTCCCTGGCCCTGCAGCCTTGGAGCAAGCGTTTGCACAGTAAAGAAAATCTTTTCACGAATGTGAGAAGTTCTTAATTGCATTTACTGTGCAAGTTGCTGCAGACTCGCTAGCTGCAGGCACCCGGGGGGTCGGTGGAATTCTGCCTGTCTGCCTTACCCCTCCAGAAGCAACCTCGGATGTTTTCAAGCTCATCTGGAGAGCTTTAAAAAAAAAAAAGCCGCAAGATCCGGAGTGATGGGGTCCTGGGCAACCTGGTTCTGGGGATCCCCCCTAAAAGACCTCCCGCCAGTCTCTCCGGATGTTGCAGCTTTTTCAAAGGTTTTCTTAAAAAAATACACCTCTCCAGACAAGCTTGAAAACCTGCGAGGTTGGCTGGTTGAGCTCATGAACACCATTTGCAATTTCTTTTTGGATTTTGTTGCTGGCTGGAGTTGGCTTTCTCCTGGTGATGCAGCCACGTTGCTCTGGCTGCATCCGGGCGGGCCTTGGGACGGTCAGCAGTCTGTGCACCAGCTGGCAATGGGACGTGCGGGGCTGGAGGTGATAGGGAGGTTGTGCAGGGCTAGAGGCAGCAGTGAGGCGAGGCATCGAGGCCGTCCTGGCCACCTGCTACGGGATGTGGCATCTGCTGGATGGCCACTCTTTCGTGCCCATTGCAGTTGGTTTTCTCCTGACGACCTTCCTCTCCGGAGCGTCCCCATCGCTCTGGCTGCACTTGGATGGGCCCTGGGACAGTCAGCAGCCTATGCGCCACCCTGTGACTGCTGCCATTTGAAAGCCCCCATGTGAAAGCCAACTGCAGCCAGCAATGGGACACGCAGTGCTGGAGATGGCAGAGAGGTGCGCCATATGAAAGCCACAAGGAGAAAGCCACTGCAGCTGACAATGGAATGCACAGGGCTGGAGGCGGCAGGGAGGTAGGATGTTGAGGCCGCCCTGGGCGGTTGCAACGGGACACAGCAGCTGCTGGATGGACGCTCCTTCATGCTCTGTTGCTGGTGCAGCTAGCTTTCTCCTGGCAACCTTCCTCTCTGGAGCATCCCCGTCACTCTGGCTGCGTCTGGGCAGGTTCTGGGATATTCAGCAGCCCATGTGCTGCTGTCATGTGACCGCTCTGGGGGCAGAGTGCCCGCCCGGAGTGGTGGGTCTGCCCCAGAAGGTCTCTGCCAGCCAGAAGAAAGCCAACTGCAGCTGGCAATGGGACGCGAAGGAGCCGTTGTCCAGCAGAACATGGAGTGTCCCCAGGTTGGTGGCATGGCGGGGAGGTTGCGTGGAGAAATTTTTGCCAACTGGAAGAGGTGTGTGTGTGAGTGAGGGGGGGGGGGACAGAGATAAAGAAAGAAAGAAGGAAGGAAGGAAGGAAGGAAGGAAGGAAGGAAGGAAGGAAGGAAAGAAAGATAAACTCTTTGGGAAATTATAATTTATCTCAGGTATCTTTCTGGATATAAGATGAGAGGCTATAACAATTAAGTTTTCTATAATGTTGAAATATTATAGATTGTGAATGTGTCCACCCTGTAAATATCAAAGGTATTTTTGGGTTCATCTAGATTCATTACAAAATTTCTAAGAATATTTCTCATGTTGGAAAATTGATTCAGAAGATGGAACTTCTTCCCTCCTCCCTCCTCTCTATCTATCTATCTATCTATCTATCTATCTATCTATCTATCTATCTATCTATCTATCTATCTATCATCTACCTACCTACCTACCTTCCTACCTACTTACGTATCATCATATATCTCTATTTACCTACCTTGATAACTAGCTAGCTAGCTCTGTCCAAACAGTATTATACCTGATAAGGTAGCTGAGTTGATAAAATGTCTGTCTTCCTCTCAAGCTGTTCTTTTTATTCAGACAAATAAGGCACCCACAATAATGCCTTTATATTGCGTGGATACAAGAGACAAAAATATTGGCCCCTCACTTCATTCTTTTCCGTCACCAGTTCAGAATAACCACTATTTCACCAGCTTTGGATGAAAAGGAAAGGTAAAGCTGGCTGTCCCCTCAGATTAACATGAAGCCCACTTCTGCCAGCTGATCTCTCTCTTCTCTTAGGGAAATAAATATGTTTATAAAGCCTATAAAAGGTGGAATATTATATAAATACAAGGAATATTTTTTTCACAGCAGTGAAAAAAGTTGGTGGGTCAGCTTTGTAAGGTGCATATATTTTATGATGCAAAACATCTACTTAGGTCCACCTTTTGTGTCTCTTTGGAAAGAAAGAAAGAGTAAGAGAGAAAGAAAGAGAAGGAAAGAAAAAGAAAGAGTAAGAAGGAAAGAAAAAGAGGAAGAAAGAGGGAGAGAAAAAGACAAGAAAGGTGGGAAGGAAGGAGAGAAAGGGAAAGAAAGAAAGAAAGAAAGAAAGAAAGAAAGAAAGAAAGAAAGAAAGAAAGAAAGAAAGAAAGAAAGAAAGAGGAAGGATGGAAGGAAAGAAAGAGAACTTACGGTCACTATTGAGCCCAAAATTTTGGTTGCTAAGCAAGAGCGTTGTTAAGTAAGTTTCACCACATTTTACAAGTTGGCCATGCCCACCCAAGTCACATGACCATCAAGCCACTCCCAGCAAGTCACATGACTGTCAAGCCATGCCCACAAAATAGGGCATGCCTACAGAATAGGTAGTAAAAAAAATTGAAATCCACCACTGCCCTCAACTTTAACAAAATGTTCCTGACCATTCAACCTAAGACAGCACAATACAAGCCCTAAAAAGGATAACACTGCCATAGTTCAAGAACATTTCAGAAAGACTGCTACACCCACACAGAATCAGCATAGCACACAAGCCAAATAAATTCCATCAAAATATCCTAAGTAATCCCAAGAAAAGACAGCAATATACAGTATAATGACTACATCAGCCCTGTGGAGGACAAACAAGCAGAAGACAGGCCAAAATGGAAATGAGCACAGTGCCTTAGAGTCAGATATAACTGGACAGGAAAACCTTTATTCTTTTATTGTCTTTGTTGACAATCCCTGTTATCCCTATATATCTCAGACATGGTATTCAGTCATTCTGGTGAACAGGTAGCGGAAATTTTGAGTAGTTTGGAGAACCAAAAAATACCACCTCTGACTGGCTCTGCCCCCATCCATTCACTGCCTCCTGAGTCACAGATGATCGGCATTCCAGCTGATCAGCTTGGTCTTCTTCTATTGGCCGGCACAGGAGAAAGGAGCTGGAAAGGAGATTAGTGGGGTGTGGAGGGAATGGGGATTTTACAATATACTTGCCCTGTAGTAGGGTGGAAATGGAGATTTTACGGCATCCTTCCCCCAGGAGTGGGAAGGGAATGGGGATTTTACAGTATCTTTGCCCTGGAGTGGGGAGGGAATGGGGATTTTTGCAATATCCTTTCCACACCCATGCCCACAGAAAAGATAGTAAAAATTTTTGAATCCCACCACTGCTTTAACAGCATACAATATGGAAAGATTTGATATCCTACCTTTGAACATGATGGAGATTTAGCAACATTCCTTTTTAAGAAGATCTCAGTAGATCCTCAGATGTAGAGATTGACATAACTGTACAAGTCTTCCTGATCTGCACTCTATATTTTATCTAATTCCCCCACATCCCCACTATTAGCAGATGTTTTAAATGGTCCTAACCAGAAATAATGTTTTTTTCTATTGAGAGAGGGGTCCAATGCAAACATGTGAAAGTGAACAAATCTTGTGCTATTACATTAGAAGAAATAAAGACAAAAACGGTTTCTGACATCTTCATTGGCCAACTTAGCTTGTTTAAATATATAAAGTATATATCCATTTAAGTAAACTGGGCTTATTTAAATAAAATCCATTATATAATTTATTATGTTCATATAAATTAAATATATAAAATATTAAATGTTAAAAGTATAAAGAACAAAAAACATAAACATATTTTATTTTTTCATTATTTGTTTCATTAACTGAACTATTTTATGTGATTTTTTACAGAGAATTGTTTTTGTTATATTGTCTTTTTTTCTAAAACCATATTACAAACAAATTAATTTACTTTTGGAGTAATATAAGGCTTTTATGTTTATTGAATTGTAATCTAATTTCCCCTATGCAACTGAAATGAAGTTGAGGACTACCTCCAGTAACAATTTATAAATAGTTGTGAGCAGTGATGGGTTTCAAATTTTTTTAGAATCTCTTCTGTAGGTGTGGCCTGCTTTGTGGGAGTTGCTTGCCGGCCATGTGACCGGATGGGAGTGGCTTGCCAGTGTTGTGGTTGGGTGGGCATGGCCAACTTGTAAAATGTGGTGAAACTCACTTAACAATGCTCTTGCTTAGCAACCAAAATGTTGGCTCAGAAACTATGGCATTTGAAACATGCAAGTCTTAAAGCTGTCAAGTTACAAGACCCTTGCATCCCTAACCCTTTAGAAAAAAAAAAACCCAGGGGTGTTCAAACTTGACAGCTTTAAGACTTGTGGACTTCAACTCCCAGAATTCCTCATCTCGCTCTTCATCTTGATGATGCGCGGACGGGCGGGGAGAGGGAGCTGGAACCGGCTCTAAATGGCACTGTAGATTGTGGAACCTCTTCTATAGAAGTGGTTAGAACTGGTAGGAGCTCACCCCTGGTTGTGGGACTATATTAAATTTGTCATTAAAAAAGATGAAGAGCCATAGCGTTAGGAACAGGAGTACCCAGTATGTGAATGACAATAGAGAACTATTTTTGTCTCTAATTCATCTTTGAAATTTTAAAACATACCAAAATCTATTTTTCCATGGACTCCTGTGAATTTGTTTTAAAATAAATCAGTAAGTTCTAATTTATAGTAGGTAATATTATTAAATTCCACAGATCTTTTAGCTTAGATGTTTCTGATTTTACATTACTATATTGTAATTGATTGATTTCCTATAAAAATTTAGCAATTTTATACTGCTAAAGATGGCTGAGTATAACCTGAATCTTTGCCATATTCTTCCCATTGATGACAAGCCTTATCAGTCCAAGTGTTAGTATTAGTAGTGGACAGTAGCTGCAGAATACAAAGCTGCCAAAAGGAGAGAGATGAGGAACAGATCGGGGTGGGTTATCGAAGTTGAAATATGTGTTGTAGTTCTAAGTGGGCATACTGCCAAACATCCAAATTTTGATCATATGACCCTAGTGATGCTGCAACAACTATTAACTTCAAGGAGTGGCCATAACTATCAATTCATTTCAGCCCTATTGTCATTTTGATCGGTTGTTGTATGAATGGTAGTTCAACAAGGGCTACCTGTATTGGAACAACTGCTAAGGCTTAATGTCATCCTAGAAGATAGATCTGCTAAAATTAATACTAATTATTAAAACTACAAAACACACAAATTCAGTGAACTTTTTGGTTTTTAGGAATGCATAAGATTGGGTCTGTATAAGTTTTAAATTATTTTTGAACTATAGCAATACACTTTTTGATGGATACATTCTCTTCAAGCATTTCACTGAAAAGCATGCATTTTACCTCCTTCAGTAGAGGGACAAACTGCTTTGGAGCTGAGGGGTTTTCTATCTTTTCAACTGCCCTTTTGCTCTGATTGGTGGAACAATAATGATCATCTTCTATTGTAATCTGTTCATTCTCTTCTGCTTCCAATTGACTCTGATTGAAACGGAGGGAGCCTTTCAGAATATCCTTAATCTGTTGAAGATAAGGACAGAAATGTATGCTTTGGATGAATTCTAAAAAAGGCTACCTAGATTCTCTAGAGAGAACTATCCTATCATCAACTAACTTAAGTGATTAAAACATGTACAAAATGGCCAACAGTGTTTCTCAGTAAAAAAAAAGCTTTAGGAAACTCATGAATCTTTTAGGCAACGCAAATACATTTAAAAGAATAAAATATTACAACAGGTTCTAATGTCATTAAAATGCTGACATATACCATGCAAGGATGATAATAATGAAGAAGAAGAAGAAGAAGAAGAAGAAGAAGAAGAAGAAGAAGAAGAAGAAGAAGAAGAAGAAGAAGAAGAAGAAAAAATATCATGACCTGGCCATCGAAGCATGTAACAGTGATACCCATTGTCATCGGGGCACTTAGCACCATGTCCAAGAATTTTATAAGATACATCAACAAATTACAGCTTCTTGCAATAACACCAGCGGAACTGCAAAAAAAACCTGTTTTAAGAAGGTACTTGGTTGATACCTAGGATGCTGGCAGCAAACCGTATCAACCATTAGCACCAGTCAATGGTATTTGTAATGCATTTTTGAATGTTCTGTTGGCTGAGTTTAATGTTTAATGAAAAATGTATTGTTATTGTTGTTATTATTATTGTTGCTATTGTTGTTATTATTGTTATTATTATTGATATGCCAGAGTCAAAGAAAAAGATGTTGATATGGGTCCTGGGTGTCAACAAAGTACCTTCTACTTGGAACATTGTATATTTTAAGAAGGTACTTGGTTGATATCTGGGACGCTGGCAGCAACCCATTAACACCAGTCAATGATATTTGTGATACATTTTTGAATGTTCAGTTGACTGAGTTTTATGTTTAATGAATACAGAATAATAATAATAATAATAATAATAATAATAATAATAATAATAATGGTGGTGGTGATGTAATAAATCACTTTAATTGTAATTTCACATGTTTTGCACCTGACATTTCAGCTTTGAACAGCATCTGGGGAAAACTGGGGATCATTGGGATGAAGGTAAAGTGGCCCACTATGATTCTATCCCCCTGGCTGTATACAGTAAAAGCCACACTACTGCATAATAATAGGGGGTGGGGGAGATGGAAACAGATGGGTAGAACTTGGGTAACCATACCTCTCTGGAAATAGTGACAGGACTTTTAGGTAGTTCCTGGAAGAATGCTATTATCGCACAAGAAAAAAAATAGAAATCTCTGGTTGCTAATGAACATGAGGAAAGTAACAATTAAAATGGGAGGGAATTTCAGTAATCAAGGTATGTTCCCAGAGAAAATTTATCTGGTATTCCAAGACAACCCCATTACGAGTAGTCTAGAGAAATTTAGTTTTCCTCTGCACTGATTTTTTAAACATAATGTTAAGATTTATAGATCAATAAAATACTAAAATTATATCACTTTTCTTCCATACCTGCTTCAGTCCAGCCAAAGAAACTAGAATTTCATCTTCCTTTTCCAAGTGTTCTTGCAGGATGACTTCTTGAATATTTCCTATAATGTCATTATCAATGAATCAGTCTCATGTTTATTTCTATCAAACAGACGTGCTTTTCTGTGTTTTATAAAATGTTAAAAATCACAAGTTGTTAAGATTTTTTTAAAAAAAAATATTCAGGAGTTTCCTAAACCTGAAGCTATGAAGTATAATTAAATTAAAGATAAACATGACCATTACTGAGCACAAGTACTCTTCAACAGTTGCAGCAATAATTTACTTGCTACTGATATAAGAAATAGAACTTCTAGGACACGGTACATTATTCTCCTACTGACACATACATC